>NC_133195.1:1622500-1755000 GCF_049306965.1 Danio rerio | reverse complement strand
CTGGTGTTAATTGATGCTAATAACAGTCCTTTCGTCTGGCCATGTTGGTCTTGTCTATTCTAGTTTTGCTTTCTTTTATTTTTATCATGTTCTGTTATTTTCAGTTTGGTTTTAGTTGGTTTTATTAATTGAATTGGGTTTTATTTCGTGCACACATTTCTGTTTAGCTTTGAGATATTTAGTTTTTGTAATTCAGAGTCAACAAAACACTGAACCAAAACCGAACAAATGTAATTAATAAAGGTCAAAATGAGGATGAATTAACACCAAAACCTTTTCATAATAATGTGCTTTTTGACCAATAACATTAGTCTTGTGTTTTCAGCCATTAGTTTTAGTCTTTAGTTGTTGTTTTTTGACCAGTAGTTTAAGTTTATATATATATATATTTTGACCAAGAATTTTATTTATTCTTTTATTTTCGTTTTGGCTTAGTCCCTTTATTAATAAGGGGTCGCCACAGCGGAATGAACCGCTAACTTATACAGCATATGTATTACGTAGCGGATGCCCTTCCAGCTGCAACCCATCACTGGAGAAACATCCTCACACACTCATTCACACTCATACACTATGGACAATTTAGCCTACCCAGTTCTCCTGTACCACATGTGTTTTGTGCAGCGACCTTCTTGCTGTGAGGTGAATGTGCTACCCACTGCGCCACCGCGTTGCTACCAATAGTTTTACTCTTAGCTTAATTTTGGCTGTTTTTGGACTAATAGTTTTTAGTCTTGGTTTTAGTTGGGGTCGTTTTTTCACCAATAGTCTTAATTGCTTTTTTTTTTGACAGTTTTAGTTTTAGGTGTTTTTTATTTTAATTTTATTTTTTTTGCACCAGTAGTTGAAGTTTTTTTTTATTTTTTGATCAATAGTCTTAACTTAATTTTAGTTGTTTTTGGACTAATAGTTTTTGTTTCAGTAATGGATTCAGTTGTGGTAGTTTTTTGACCAATAGTTTTAGTTTTCTTTGTTTTTTGACTAATCGTTTTAGTCATCTTTTTGACCAATAGTTTTTGTTTCAGTAATGGATACAGTTGTGGTAGTTTTTTGAGCAATGGTTTTAGTTTTTATCATTATATTTTGACCAATAGTTTTAGTCTTATTTTGGTTATTTTTATGACAAATAGTTTGTTTTCTTTGTTTTTTGAACTATAGTTTTAGTCTTAATTTTGGTTTGTCTTGTTTTTTACCAATAGTTTTAGTTTTGGTTGCTTTTTGAGCAATAGTTTTACTTTTAGCTTAATTTTGGTTGTTTTTTTTTACCAATAATTTTAGTCTTAGTTTAGTTATGGTCATTTTTGGACCAATAGTTTTAGTTTTCTTTGTTTTTTGACTAATCATTGTAGTTTCGGTCGTTTTTGGACCAATAGTGTTAGTTTTAGTATTGGATTCAGTTGTGGTAGTTTTTTGAGCAATTGTTTTGGATTTTATCATTATGTTTTGACCAATAGTTTTAGTCTTATTTCGGTTTTTTTTTGACAGATAGGTTGTTCGCTTTGTTTTTTGAATTAAAGTTAATATATTATTTTGAATTATAGTTAATATATAGTTAATTTTAGTCTTGGTTTTAGTTTTGGTCATTTTTTTTTTACCAAAAGTTTTAGATTTGGTTGTTTTTTTGACCAATAGTTTTATTTTTATATATATATATATATATATATATATATATATATATATATATATATATATATATATATATATTTTTTTTTTTTTAACCAATAGTTTTATTTATTATTTATTTGTTTGACCAATAGTTTTAGTCCTGTTTTTAGTTTTGGTTGTTTAAATTTTAGTTTTGTTTATTTTTTTGACTAACATGTTTAGTCTTGGTTTTAGTTTTGACCAGTAGTTTTAGTCTTTCTTTGGGTAGTTTTGATCATTTTTGACCAACTCTTTTAGTCTTTGTTGTTTTTTGACCTGTAGTTTAGTGTTAGCTTAAGTTCTGGTTTGCTGTAATCACTATGTCCAGCAGTTAATCACGTCAGGGCCCCGGGGCTCAGGAGCCGCTGAGTCTGTGGCCGAACCCCCACTCGTCCAGCAGACCCCCGACTCACACCTTCACTCTGGAATTTACAGCCCGTTTGAACAAAAGCTGGTCCTCTGTATGGCCTGTAGCCACTCGTCCCCACGCTGGGGCCTCTCTCCGCCTCTTACAGTCCAAAGAAAAACGCCTTTACATGCAACACCCCCATGTGAAGGGTTCCTCAAATCTTTTCTGCCGTCCTGAAGAGCTTTCTGCGACTATCAATCTGAGGCCCCGTTTACACTAGTGCGTTTTAGTTTTAAAACGGCGTTTTAGATCAAAAACGATCCGCATCCACACTAGCGTTTTACCTAGCATCTCTGAACATATCTCCGTCCACACTACGCCACCAAAAATTGTATATGACGTGACCATTCGCGCACTCTAGGCATGCGCATTCTAGTATAAACAGAAAGCATGTGTCTCGCTCGGCATTTTGTTATTGTTAGTCAACAAACACCTGTTGAACAATGAACGCGATGGCAAAGAAAGCAAGAGAGGTGTTTTTGTGGACAGACGACGAGGTCGAGTTACTAAACGTAACAAATGAATAACTGCACAATGGCGCCTAAAACAGACAATAGTGTAAACAACGCTCCCATTTCTGTGCCCATGTTGTTGTTTACAGTGAAAGCTGGTCTGCTGTCTTCCAGTAGCATTAAAGCCATGTGTTATAGTCATGTGATAGAGGCTTGACGAATAAGGGAAGGATACGCAATGACACAAAAGCCCCAATCAGGTAGCGAATCTCAGCAGTCTCGCCTCCGTTTTCAGATGTCTCCGTTTTCCCTCATCCACACTGAGATGGAGCAGCAGCATTTCAGAATGAAAACAGCCTCTCCAGCTTTACCAAAATGCTCCGTTTTCGGCGCTCGAGAACTCCAGCGTAGTGTGAACGAATGGCGTAACCGTAGCAAAACTTATGCGTTTTAAAACGAAAACGCACTAGTGTAAACGGGGCCTGAAAGTGCATCTTTTTTTCGTGATGTCCTAGGGGTTCATATTAAAATGTGCTGTCTTTTTGATGACATTTACTCTCTTGTAGGCTTCTGGTAGTATATAATTTTCTTGTTGCCATTTTTAAGAGATAAGGTCATCCAAAACTAAACATTCTGTCATTATTTGCTCATGCCAAACTGCTTGAGTTTCTTTCTTTGAGTATTTCTAAGTGTTTGTTCTCCCTTAGATTTAGCATGCTCTGTCTTTCTTTGTCTCTCCATCTCATTTTAATGTATACTTGGTGACACTTAACCGGGAAGTGATGATGATGTTGTTCTCTTTACCTCGCTGGATGGAAACTTTGCTTTATTAGCATGATATTCCTGTTTTGCGCCTACATTTAATTCACATATTTGAATGGAAACACAGCTACAGGCAACAGCTCCGATAGAAATGCAGATCAAACCAAGACAGAAACTCAGTTTGTGCGCTAGGGCTGAGGAACCGTATCAGAGGACGACTCTATCGAATTAAACACCCCGAGTTCAGATCTGCAGATTCAGATTTGAGTTCAGATCTGCTATTTCCACTGAGGGGCCAATAAACGCTTTGTGTATTGTTTTTGAACGTGTATTGTTGATGTGTTGTTGGTAAAGGGTCAGGATGGAGGCTAGATTAGTTGTGTTGCACATGTACAATAGCGGCGCTCATGTCAGAAAATCTGATGAGTGTGTTTCTTTTCAGAGAAAACAGGTCACCGTTGAAAAGAAGAGCACAATTGATCTGACGGGCTTTATTTGACTCCTGTAGCGTGCGTGTGTGTGTGTGTGTGTGTGTGTGTGTGTGTGTGTGTGTGTGTGTGTGTGTGTGTGTGGTTGTCCGCTGAAGTTTGTGTTAGCCTCAGACGTGATTTGTTTGCATGTGTTTGTGTGATTCACTTCTCTTATCGTGATTGGCTCTTGCTGATGGCCAAAAACAACAGAGAAACACTGAGAGCCGTCATCATGTTCCTGTAAATGCTAAGTCTCGCTCTGTGTGTGTGTGTGTGTGTGTGTGTGTGATTATAGAAACATCATTGCATCTATAGGGAGACCAAAAAGATAACTGTACAAGAGTGTGTGTTTGTTTGTGTGTATGTGTAATAGCATGCGTGAATTTGTGAATGTTTATGTGGGTTTGTGTGTGTGTGTGTGTGTGTGTGTGTGTGTGTGTGTGTGTGTGTGTGTGTGTCTGTTTATGTTTGTGTGTGTCTGAGAGTGTGGGTGCGTCTGTGTGTGTTGAAACATCACAACTATAGGGAGATTATAAAAATAGCTGTGAGAGAGAGAATGTGTGTGTGTGTGTGTGTGTGTGTGTGTGTGTGTGTGTGTGTGTGTGTGTGTGTGTGTGTTTGTGTATGTGTGTGTTTGTGTATGTGTGTGTTTGTGTGTGTGTTTGTGTGTGTGTTTGTGTGTGTGTGTGTGTGTGTGTTTGTGTGTGTGTTTGTTTGTGTGTGTGTGTGTGTGTGTTTGTGTGTGTGTTTGTGTGTGTGTGTGTGTGTGTGTGTGTTTGTGTGTGTGTTTGTGTGTGTGTTTGTGTGTGTGTGTGTGTGTGTGTTTGTGTGTGTGTGTGTGTGTGTGTGTGTGTTTGTGTTTTTGTGTGTGTGTGTATTTGTGTGTGCGTGTGTGTGTGCATTACATCTTTACCTTCTCTCTGTAAAGTTTGTCCAGTGTTTCGGTCGTGCGGATGAACAGTTTTGTGGCTGAATTCCTGCGAGCGACGTGTCCAGATTTGACCCCATTAATGTCAGTTCACACACAATGAGCTGCGCTTAACCTGAACCACATGTGGCCAAGAGCAGAGCGGGACCCTGGGAACACACACACACACATGCAGACACCCATATACACACACACAGTTTGCAAATAAATGTGTGTGTGTGTGTGTGTGTGTGTGTGTGTGTGTGTTGAGGAGGGATCATTCTCAGGTCTGCTGGCTTCTTATTTTAGCTAAATGCAGTAAGAGATGTGTGTGTGAGTGTGTGTGTGTGTGTTTGTGTGTTTGTGTGCGTGTGTGCGTGTGTGCATGTGTGTGTGCGTGTGTGTTTGCGTGTGTGTTTGCGTGTGTGTTTGTGTGTGTGTGTGTGTGTGTGTGTGTGTGTGTGTGTGTGTGTGTGTGTGTGTGTGTGTGTGTGTGTGTGTGTGTGTCTGAGAAATGGAGGAAAACCTGTGTGTTTACTTCCGAATGAAGATTGATGGAGGTAATTACATGCTAGAGTTCATTCTTCAGAGATCTGCAACACACACTCACTCTCACACACACACACATGCATGCATTAACACATACACATTTACACTTACGCACACACATACTCACAAGCATATGCACTCATACGCATACACACACGCACACTCACACATTCACATACACACATTTGCACTCTTACACACACACACATACACACACACACACACACACACACACTTGCACAGATTTGCAGACTAACATATACTAACATGCAAGTGAAGTGTTTACAAGTGTGGAGTCCGGTGAAGGAGCTCCAGATGGAGACTGTTGTTTTGTGTTTATCTTATGATTACAGTTGTTGAACGTCCGCGTACTTGTACATTTAAAGCAGCATTCAGGAAAAACAAAACACCAGCGAAGAAACTCGACACAGAGGAACAAACACCTACTGCCAGCTAGTGTTTCGGAAGTGTTACTGCAGAGCGTGTTGCGTGATGTGTGTAAGCATGTGTGTCGCTGATGTGTGTTTGTGTGTGCGTGCGTGTCGGGTGATGTTAGCTGATCTTCAGTGATTGATGTCTTTAACTAGCGTGGGTGTGCGTGTGTGTCTGAGACGTCTCACTGTCACCTTCCTGCAGGCGAGCGAGTCCAGTGGAGTCCAGAAATACTCTCTCAGCTCAGCTCACTTTAACACTGAGCGTCAGGCGTCACTCTCTCTCACACACACACACACACACACACCGCTCCAGGCCCACACAGAACAAAACATCGGCATTACACAAACTAATATCAACATTCAGATACTCATGAGCTTGTAGAGCTGGACTCCTCGTTTTGGGTTGGAGGACATTTCTGCCATCATGTAATTTCCATTTACTTGAATTAAACCTGGTTGATTTTCTCTTGAACACAAAAGAAGATATTTTGAAGAATGTTGGAAAACGAAACCATTGACTTCCACAGTATTTGCTTATATTTGCTTAGTTTTTTTTTTTAAATAGCTAAAAATTAGCCCAGTGGCTAATCAAACTAGCCTGATGGACAATCAGCTAGCTTTAAAAAAAGTCCCAAGGGCAATCAAACCTGCCCAAACTAGGCCAATGGCCAATTATACTAGATAAAAAATAGCCTGATGGCTAATCATACTACCTCAAAACTAGTCCAATCGCCATTTAAACTAGCCCAATGGCCAATTCCTGCCAGGATTAGCTCAATAGCCAATCATACTAGCCCAATGGCCAGTCATACTAGCCCAAATGGCATACCAAACTAACTTAAAACAAGTCCACTGGCCAATCATACTAGCCCAAAATTAGCCCAATGGCCAATCATACTAGCCCAAATGGCATATCAAACTAACTTAAAATAAGTCCACTGGCCTATCATACTAGCCCAAAACTATTCCAATGGCCAATTAAACTAGCCCAATGGCCAATCCTTGCCAGAATTAGCTCAATGGCCAATCATACTAGCCCAAAACGAACCCAAATGGCGGATCAAACTAACTTGAAACAAGTCCACTGGCCAATAATACTTGCCCAAAACTAGCTTAATGGCCAATCATACCAGCCCAAAACTAGTCCAATGGCCAATTAAACTAACCCAAAGGCCAACCATAATATCCCAAAACTAGCCCAATGGCCAATCAAACTAGCCCAAAACAAGTCCCATGGCCAAGCATACTAGACCAAAACTAGACCAAACTAGTCCATGCCAGAATTAGCTCAATGGCCAATCATACTAGCCCAATGGCCAATCATACTAGCCCAAATGGCAGATCAAACTAACTTAAAACAAGTCCACTGGCCAATCATACTAGCCCAAAATTAGCCCAATGGCCAATCATACTAGCCCAAATGGCATATCAAACTAACTTAAAATAAGTCCACTGGCCAATCATACTAGCCCAAAACCATTCCAATGGCCAATTAAACTAGCCCAATGGCCAATCCTTGCCAGAATTAGCTCAATGGCCAATCATACTAGCCCAAAACGAACCCAAATGGCGGATCAAACTAACTTGAAACAAGTCCACTGGCCAATAATACTTGCCCAAAACTAGCTTAATGGCCAATCATACCAGCCCAAAACTAGTCCAAAGGCCAATTAAACTAACCCAAAGGCCAACCATAATATCCCAAAACTAGCCCAATGGCCAATCAAACTAGCCCAAAACAAGTCCCATGGCCAAGCATACTAGACCAAAACTAGACCAAACTAGTCCTTGCCAGAATTAGCTCAATGGCCAATCATACTAGCCCAAATGGCAGATCTAACTAACTTAAAACAAGTCCACTGGCCAATCATACTAGCCCAAAACTAGCTCAATGGCCAATCATACTAGCCCAATGGCCAACCATAATACCCCAAAACTAGCCCAAGGGCCAATCAAACTAGCCCAAAACAAGTCCAATGGCCAATCATACTAGCCCAAATCTAGCCCAATGGCCAATCATAGTAGCCGGATTGCCAATCATGCTTGCCCAAAACTAGCCCAATGGCCCACCATACTAGCCAGATGGCTAATCATGCTAGCGAAAAACTAGCCCAATCGTCAATCAGCCCAGGTTCACATATAAAAAGTCTTTTGTTGGCTCAACTTAAAGGGTTGTTTCTTTTGTTAGATCAACTTCTAAAGCTTAGTTCTTTTTTGTTGTTGTGTGTAATGTAATGTAAATGTAATGTAATGTAATGTAATGTGTATTTGTATAGCGCATTTATTGTGTATGGCCATACACCCAAAGCGCTTCACAATCATGAGGGGGGTCTCTACACACCACCACCGGTGTGCAGCATCCACTTGGATGATGCGACGGCAGCCACAGGACAACAGCGCCAGTGCGCTCACCACACACCAGCTATTGGTGGAGTGGAGAGACAGTGATAGAGCCAATTCGGTGGAAGGGGATGATTGGGAGGCCATGATCGTAAGGGCCGATAGAGGGACTTTGGCCAGGACACCGGGGTTACACCCCTGCTCTTTCACGAGAAGTGCCATGGGATTTTTAATGACCACAGAGAGTCAGGACCTCGGTTTAACGTCTCATCCGAAAGACGGCGCCCACTGACAGTTTAGTGTCCCCTTCACTTTTACTGGGGCATTAGGACTCACGCAGACCACAGGTTGAGCGCCCCCTGCTGGCCTCACTAACACCACTTCCAACAGCAACCTGGTGTTCCCTAGTGGTCTCCCATCCAGGTACTGACCAGGCTCAGCCCTGCTTAGCTTCAGTGAGTAACCGGTCTTGGGCTGCAGGGTGACATGGCTGTGGATAATGTTGAGTTTTATTTATTGAGAAAAGTTAAGCTAACTTAAGTTTGGAAATTCAACGTAAGCTACTTTTTAAAGCTGAATCCAATAACTAAAGTGATGTTTATTTTGGCTAACACTATCACTTTTAGTTTAGTGAACGTGTTGGTTTAGCTAGCTGTACATTTGTAAGTAATTAAAACTCAGAAAAAGTAAGTTATTTTAAGTTAAACCAACATAAGATTTTGTACAAAGCTTTAGTGACACTGCTCACACAGAAAACCTAGCTTTGTTATTTTACAGTCTGCCTGAGATGCTTGTTTTCGGGGTGGTGGAAGCTTTGTGGAATGTGAATAGTAATATTTTGACGTTAATGAGCAGATGAAAGGAGATCTTCAAGGCTGATGTGTTTGAGGAGGATGAAGAAGACGAGTGCACGCTCACACATTCAGGAGATTATACACATCTCCTGCTTATAAATGTGCTCAGATCCTCATAATATCAACCAGTGCTCAACATACATCTCGAGTCTGTCACCATGCTTTCAGCAAATTATGATCAAAACAATTCATTAAAAAGATTTAGCAGAATGTGCTCAGCTCTCATTGGTGGCCCTGGATCAGGGTTGTCAAATTTTCACAACAAAACTAGTCCAATGGCTAATCAAGCTAGCCCAATACTACCCCAGTGGCCTATCATACTAGCTCAAAATTAGCCTGATGTCAAACCCAAACCTGATGTCTAATCATACTAGCCCTATGGACAATTAAACTAGCCCAAAACTAGTCCAATGGACGATCCAACTAGCCCAAAACTAGTCCAAAGGCCAATCAAACTAGCCAATGGCCAATCGTTGTAGCCCAAAACTAGTCCAATGGCCAATCATACTATCCTAGAATTAGCACAATGACCAATCATACTAGCCCAAAAGAAGTCCAATGGCCAATCATACTAGACCAAAACTAGCACAAATGGTCAATCAAACTAGCTCAAAACAAGTCCAAAAGCTAATCATACTGTACCAAAACTAGCCCAATGGCCAATCATACTAATACAAAACTAGCACAAATGGCCAATCAAACTAGCCCAAAACAAGTCTAATGGCCAATTATACTAGAACAAAACTAGCCCAATGGCCAATCAAACTAGCCCGTTGGCCAATCATACCAGATCAAATGGCCAATCATATGAACCTAAAACTAGTATAATGGCCAATCAAACTAGCCTGATGGCCAATCATACTAGCCCAATGACCAATCATACTAACCTAAAACTAGTCTAACGGCCAATCATACTAGCCTAAAAGTAATTCAATGGCCAGTTGTACTATCCCAAAGCTAGCACAATGGCCAATCAAACTAGCCCAAAACAAGTCCAATGTCCAATCAAACTAGCCCAAACCTAGCTCAATGGCCAATCATACTAGTCCAATGGCATATCTTACTAGTCCAAAACTAACCCAACTGGCAGATCAAACTAAGTTAAAACAAGTCCAATGGCCAATCAAACCCAAAACTAACTTAATGGGCAATCATACTGACCCAATGGTCAATCTTACTAGACCAAAACTAGCCCAAGGGCCAATCAAACTAACCCACAACTAGTTCAATGGCCAATCATAATATCTCAAAACTAGCCCAATGGGCAATCATACTAACACAAAACTTGCCCAATGGCCAATCATACTACTAGTGAACTAGCACAAAACTAGCACAATGGCCAAAGTAACCCAGAAGTGACCTGATGGATGCCCAATGCTTTTAAACTGTTGAAATATATCTCAGATCACTGTTTGCATTAAACTCATTTTCAGAGTCCAGGAGAGTCCTGCCAACTGTTACTGTGAAAGCAAAAACAGTATTATTAGTTATTTTGACATTTTAAAATAACATTTGAGCTGCTCTTTAATCTGTCCAGTGTAGCGTTGTGTCCTCTGTATCTCTCTCTCCGGTCTTCCTCAGGCTTTCAGCCATTTTGAATGACCTGGTTTCTGTGTCTCAGGCCATGAAGTGACATCAGCATGGACACTTCAGCCATCTTGGCTTGTGTTCAGTCTCTTCTCTCATGCGCTGGAAAAGTCTGACCCAGTTTGACTCCCCTTATCATAGCCTCTTTGTGTTTACGGAGACGCTTGTCTTGGCCAAATATTTAGCTTTTGGAAGAAATCGTATGAAATCAGACATCTGTTTGGAAAATGTTGCAGGCTAATCTCTGTCTTTAAAGCTGGTTTCGGCTGCCAGCTTTGTGCTG
Source organism: Danio rerio (assembly GCF_049306965.1). Lineage (NCBI taxonomy): Eukaryota > Metazoa > Chordata > Actinopteri > Cypriniformes > Danionidae > Danio > Danio rerio. Next base: position 1,744,309 of record NC_133195.1, on the reverse strand, counting down.
ATTTTGCCACTGTGTTGCTTTATTTGTGACAATGAGAGGATTGTTAAAGGAAATGGAATAAAAATAAAAATGTCTGCCAGTGTTCAAACGGATGTTTTTGGTTGGACTAGTGTCGGGATGGTTGGGATGCTCAAACTGAGGGCTGAGGCTTTAACTGGTGGTACAATAACTGGTCTTTATAATTTGCATGAACAGGAAGCTTTCTTTTTGCACCACTGAAACTGAATATTTAATAGGGGTGGGGTTTTCTTTTTGCACAACTGAATTACAATATTGAGTAGGGGCGGGGCTTTCTTTTTGCATAACCAAAAGGGGATGTTGAAAAGAAGCATGTCTTTTTGCAAAACTGAATTTAAATATTGAGTAGAAGGTGGGGCTTTCTTTTTGCATAGCTAAAAAGGATTATTGAGTAGGCATGTGGCTTTTTGCAGAACTGAATTTGAATATTGAGTAGGGGGTGGGGCTTTTTGCCCAACTGATTATTGACTTATGGATATTGGATTTGTTTTTGCACAACTGAAACTGAATTTTGACAGGGGGCGGAGCTTTCTTTTTACACGGTTGGATTTGAGGATTAAGGGGCAGGGCTTTCTGCACAACAAAAACTGAATATTGAGTGTGGGATGGGCTTTCTTTTTGCACAATGAATTTGAATATTCAATAGGGATGGGGCTTTCTTTTTGCATAACCAAAATGCAATATTAAATAGGGATCTGGCTTTTTGCAGAACTAAATTTGAATATTGAGTAGGGGGGGTGAGGCTGTTTGCACAAGTAAATAAATTTTTTAATATTCAATAGGGGTTGGGCTTTTCTTTTGCCTATTGAGTAGGCGCTTCCTTTTTTGCAGAATTGAATTTGAATATTGAGTAGTTGAGGTGGGGCTTTCTTTTGCACAACTGCATTTTAATATTGAACGGGGGTATGGTTTTTTGCACAACTGAATATTGAGTTATGAATATGGGCTTTCTATTTGCACAACTGAAACTACATATTGAGTAGAAGGCGGTAATTTTTGCAAAAATGGATTAGAATATTGAGTTGGAGGTGGGTCTTTTTGCAAAACTGAATTGGAATATTGAGTAAGGGGCGGGGCTTTTTGCACAACCAAAATGTAATATTGAGTAGTGGTGAGGCTGCAATTTCAATTTTTTTTTTTTTTTTTTTTTTTTTGCACAACTTGATTGAAATATTAAGTTGGAGGTGGGGCTTTTGGCTAAACTGAATTGAAATATTAAGTTGGAGGTGGGGCTTTTGGCTAAACTGAATTGAAATATTAAGTTGGAGGTGGGGCTTTTGGCTAAACTGAATTGAAATATTAAGTTGGAGGTGGGGCTTTTGGCTAAACTGAATTGGAATATTAAGTTGGAGGTGGGGCTTTTGGCTAAACTGAATTGGAATATTAAGTTGGAGGTGGGGCTTTTGGCTAAACTGAATTGGAATATTAAGTTGGAGGTGGGGCTTTTGGCTAAACTGAATTGGAATATTAAGTTGGAGGTGGGGCTTTTGGCTAAACTGAATTGGAATATTAAGTCGGAGGTGGGGCTTTTGGCTAAACTGAATTGGAATATTAAGTCGGAGGTAGGGCTTTTGCCTTAACTGAATTGGAATATTAAATCGGAGGTGGGGCTTTATGCACAACTGAATTGGAATATTGAGTAGGGGGTGGGGCTTTTTTTGCACAACTGAATTGGAATATTGAGTAGGGGGTGGGGCTTTTTTTGCACAACTGAATTGGAATATTGAGTTGGAGGTGGGGCTTTTTTTGCACAACTGAATTGGAATATTGAGTAGGTGGTGGGGCTTTTTTGCACAACTGAATTGGAATATTGAGTAGGGGGTGGGGCTTTTTGCACAACTGAATTGGAATATTGAGTAGGGGGTGGGGCTTTTTTTGCACAACTGAATTGGAATTTTGAGTAAGGGGTGGGGCTTTTTGCACAACTGAACTGGAATATTGAGTAGTGGCAGTGCTCTTTTGCACAACTTGGTTGGAATATTGAGTAGGAGGTGGGGTTTTTTGCACAACTCAATTGGAATATTTAGTAGGGGGTGGGGCTTTCTTTTTGGACAGCTCAATATTCAGTTGTGCAGAAAGCCTTGCCTCCTACTCAGTATTAAAATTGAGTTATGAATATTGAGTTGTGACTATTGAATCTGGTCTTTCTTGTTTGCACAATTGAAACTGAATATCGAGTTGGAGGCGGTGCTTTCTCTTACACTCAGTAAGAGAGTATTTGTGGCTTGATCAAAAATAAAGTGTCAAACTAAAGAGTCCCTCCAAATGCAGAAGTATAAATCTTATCATTTTTAATAAAGGGATAAATATTTTTCCCACAGTAGTAATTATGATGATGTGAAAGTGACGATTTTTTTGACCAGACATGGATACATATAACAGAATGAGGAAGAAATCACACCGTTTCATAATATTCTGTCAATTAGCATTGCGTTATTAATGAATACTACTGTACTGCTGTGTGTGTGTGTGTGTGTGTGTGTGTGTGACCTGCTGTAAATAATTGCAAGGGAAAAGTGTGTCTTCAAAACGTTCTACTAAATGGACAGAAGGTGTGTGTGTGTGTGTTTATGTCTGTAATTTATTATCATGCCTGAGCATAGCACTTGCCGTGTGTGTGTGGTTTGTAATGTATGTGTGCGAGTGTTTATAAGCATGTGTGTGTGCGCATGAGGGCCAGGCTCCTGCTCTGCCATATGGGATTTAGGACCGGAGGTTGTGATCAGCAGCTCTTCCAGATGGCCCTCCTCTTCCTCCACCCTGCACACAGAAGATGGACAGCCAGTGTCAGTGTGTTTCTCTGCTACACCTGTGTGTGTGTACTGTGAGTTCCTTATGTTGTGGACAACAAATGTCCCCACAAGTATAGCAAAACCTGTCAGTTTTGACCTTGTGTGGACATTGTTTTGGTCTCCATGTTGGCTCATAAATCAGACAGAGTGAAGTGTTTTGAAGATGTTATAGTGCAGATTGTTTGCTGTGAGGGTTGAGTTAATCAGGGTGTCTAACCAAACGTTAGGCCTTAAAAAATGTCTTAAATTAACTGTAATAGTGTGTTGTAGGTCTTAAATTGTTTTAAACAGGTATTAATTTGTCCATCTGGTTAATCATGTAGTCAATTAGGTCAACGTCCGTAGAATCACTAATAGGGTCGGGCCGATAGACGATGCCGATAGCTGACAAACACAATGCTGACCCTGCATCGCGATCCATCGCCCCGCCCCACATTAATATATAACCTATTATTTGCATGTCATCTTAATAGCAATAACGAACTGAATTTTTTTTTTCCATTTTGTAGCTTAGGTTTACATTAGACTTACAATTTTTTACTTATTTTAATATATTTATGTATTAATTTATGTATTATGTCATTAATTTTTTTGTGTAGAATTATTACCTGTGTAAATGCCAAAAAATTAGTTTCACTTATTTTTAATTCCAAAGAGAAATAAACTATTGTTTGTTTTCATTTTCATATTATTTTGTGCTGTATTTTTATCATACACTTTAAAACATAAGGAGTTTTCATGTGATTTCCTAAACTAGTAGTGTTTAAAGTGAATGAATGAATAATAATCATGATAACCGTGAAACTGTGATTATTCCTCAGACTATAATTGTACAACCAAAATCTATAATCGTTGCATCCCAATATATGATATGTTATATCATACAAAACTGTAAAATCTAGTGGTTCGAAGGAACAATTTCAGCCAATAATGCATGAGTTTTATTATATAATCAAATTAATGTTGTTCTTGAAGGGTCATGAAATCCCCGGATTCAGCAGGATGTTTTCACACCTCTAAAAGTCAGGAAAGTGGGTGTTTCCAGCTCTGTTTGGGTGGGAGTGTTGTGGGAGGGAAAAGGGGAAGGATTTGAATAAAAATGGGAGTTTCCATTTGGGCACGCGCTGATTTTCACTGAGGAAAAACAAATATACAGACGCAGGGGAGAAACTCGGTGACTGTGTTTAATGACAGTAGAATGTTTGAAACTGCACGTCATATAAGAGAAAAAACCTCTGCATTTCTCGGTGACTTAGATGCACTCGGTAGGTCAGAAAGCCGTGTGTGTAGACTACCCTGTCACAAAATGTGGCGAAAATTCAACACGACGGTCGGCAATAGTTTGCTTGCAGTGTTCACGTTTATACTCGGAGAGCAGCATTTACAGCAGATCTTTCAATCCATAATATTGTAGAGATATTAACGTAAACTATAGAGGTGTGAACCTATACTGGTCTCACGGTTCGGTTGCGATTATCATGCCTTCGATTCGGTTCAATTCGATATCTCGGTGCATCACGGTGCATTGACGATGCTTTCCATATACAGTGTTATATTTTAGGCGGGAGGCTATAACAAGCTCCACACTCTCTCTTATTCAAACACACACACAAAGACAGCATCAAACAAACAAACACACACACGCTTAAGCCCTCGCCACAGGGAGAGCTCGCGCTGAGCGGAGCAGAAAAACGGAAAAAAAAGAAGCACTTTTCCGACGGTCCCTTACTGAGAGCTCCTCTCAGCGCGAGCTCTCCCGGCTAAACACATATTGCGAGGGCTTAAACGGAGCAGTGCTCATAATGTCGAGCGAAAAAAAGAGAAAGACAGCTGTGAAACATAACCAGCTTTGTCTTTTTGTAGGAAACACACTTTAGATCTTTTTAGGGTAAGAGTTTTTTGAGTTATTGCCGTCTAAAACTGAATGTGTGTCAGGAATATCGAAAACAAAACCAACTGAACCACGCTCATTTCTGGCGCCCCCCTGGATGTACAGCGCCCTTAGCATTTGCTTTTGGTGCCTGTGCCACGGGCCGGCCCTGAGTGTTGTAAATACTTGCGCTCACCTCCCTCGTGACAGAGCGCATAGGAGATAAATGACGTCAGTACATAATAACCGGTTATGATTATTACTGAACTGATACCGAATTGTCCGCGTCTGCATCGCGGTGCACCGAGAAAACAATTAATTTTGACACCCCTAATAAACTAAGTAACTTAGAAATCATTTTGACTAAGGTCTGTCTTTAAACACAGAAAGAATACAGCTGACCATACTAACTATAACTTTGCCATCTGAATGAACAAAGTAAGGGCGCTGATCGCACACACTTACCGAATCTGTAATAACAGAACTATCAACACCTAGAGCCGCGTCTTTTTAAAAAGGAGACAAGCAGCAAATCCGTATTTCACAACTTCCAGATGAGAAAAGCTCTCGAGTAAAAAATATTCCGTACAAACGTATTTCTGCCTGGTGTCGCGTGCACTGATCCACACGTGAGTCCAGCAGCGCTCTCATAGAGAGAAAATGAAAACAAAACCTTCACTGCAGCAAATTATAAAAGCAACACTGACGACCCGTATCTCCAAACAATTCTTCTTCTATTCCCACTTCTTTTGGCAACACGACGTGTGTCGTCTCTCTGCTGTCTAAACACTTTCAGGTACAGTCTTCGAAGCTATCATGCATATTAATGAAGTTGCAGCGCATACATAATGGCACATGCTGATTGGTTTGATCCAAGCTATAGTCATAAATTAATGCAGCACACTCAGAGACGTAATAAGGTACTCCCAAGTACAGACATCCAGTCTGCACGCTGGAATACATGCTAAGATCTCATAGCCGTGACGCAGCTTCAAGAATTTGTTTCAAACCGTGAGAACGAATTTGCTCGAAATAACGCGAAAACAACCAATTTTCACTTTTTAGTGAGATATATGTGTCTTAATAGTGTTTTTAGCAGTGTGGGACACATATACCACTGTTACAGGTCAAAACATGTGCTTTGGTGTTTCGTGACCCTTTAATATGTCTGACATGATTTTTGCACATAGAAAAAGTTGCTTTCTTTTGTAAATGATGGCAAATTTGAATAGCCGTTATTCATTATATTATTAAGCAGCACTCGTTATGATGCACGTAAACAAGCGAACACGATTTAAAGCAGTGTTATGCATTTAAATAATGAGTTTCTTCACTAATTGGCTCGAGTCCAGCGCGTTCACTCAGGGACGTTTTCTTCCGAGCGCGCTCATGAGTTTTCAACAATGCATGTTTCTCTTTGACGACTCAATAGAACGCCGTCTTTTGATCTCAATACGTTCAATTTACACTCATCTTGGGTGCAACGTTTCTTACTCTCTGGTGCCCAACACGCTTTTATTAATATTTATGAGTGCTGACATGAACTAAAAGAAGACTCATTGAAGTGTATTATTAGAGCTTGAATGAGAGTTACTAATAAATCGTGTGTAAAATGCACAGAGTAGAGCGTTCATTTATTTTAGCTACTCGACTTTATTTATACAGCGCCGATAAAACATTGATTGCTGACCAAGGAGGCTTTACAATCAAACAAAGGAAAACATTAACACCCTGCACAATATAAATAACTCCACAGATCCATTAAGTGTAATTAAAGCCACCACGTAGACTCATTGAGGAAACCCGCTTCTACCTGCATCAGCTTTGAACACGAGTTTTAATTAGAGACTGTGATTATGAAGGCAGATTATCGATCAATAAAGGCATGATTTAGTGCGTTTTCTTGCACAATGAAGAAGTCGGTCATTCGGGAAGGTGTTTGATTTGGTGAAAGCACTGAATGGCTCGCCTTCACATTGTTCTGGGTTTATTTACACACATTAGTGGAGGACTCGAGTGTCTGTATGAGCACAATGCAGAGCTTTCAGGTTCACTTCCTTGCTATGTGTGTGTGTGTAGATGCAAAGGGTGCTATTGCGTTTCAGTTTCAGAGTATCAATAGGATAATGGCCTGAAACACAATACCACGTGTAGAATGATAGCGTCAATGAATGTTTTGAGACTACAAATTATTGCTATTATGCAATTAAAGTCAGCTTTAATTATGTTTAAAGATATCAATAATCAAACGTGTCTGCATTGCGCGTCATAACAAATTGATAATGAAATTCGTTGCCAACGCTTTCGATTTTAATCGATTTAATCGATTTGATGTTTAAGCATGAGTAATTATGTTTAAAGATGCTTTATTTAGTGGTTGAACTAAGTATTGCAGTCTAAATTCAAAATATTAGAGCGGAATATTTATCAAGCTCCACCTCTGATCATTGGACACTCATGCAGGTCGCCAGATTGACAATGAATGAGCACACTTGATGATTAAAACCATGTGTAGGTTTTCAATACTTTTAGTGTTTGCCTTATGTGGATTTTTATAACTTAGAGGCTGCAACATACTCTGGAGGTGACATTTATCAAGAATATACACTCCAATTGTAACCGTAATCAAGTAGACTGTTGTTCATTGTCTTAAAGGCACACTTTGTAGGTTTGGCCACTAGAGGGTATGTATTCACATCAAACAAAGGCATATTCTGATGACTCTGTGACTGAGTGTGGAATTATGGGAGTTGTAGTCTTCATCTTACGGGACTCTGTTGATGGATGAGTACTCACTACACTAATCCTGGTAGTTTGGAGCGAAGTAAAGCCCCAGACAGATCACACGAATTTGTCATGATTTCGGCACGATTTCCTTGATGTATGCAGAATGATTTTGGGAGTATCGTAACTAAAAACGTAAAATATGAAATCAAAATAATACCTTTTTATTGAGTGTTCACAATGTAAATCCAATCAGATCCACCTATTTGGTAAACAAAGCAAGTCACTCGTATAATATCTCTACTAAAAGACAGAAAATATCACTTCACCAACTGTATTGTAAAAAAAACAAATAAACATTTTCATATTAAATAATATCAGTGTGCGAGAGAGGCAGAGTGCTTTCACTTCGCTCCGCGCTCAACCAAAGTTTTTTTTTTTTTTTTTAAATAATCAAACTTGTCTGCATCACGCGACATAAGTCGATTATAAAAATTCGTTGCCAATGCTTTTAGTAATAGATTTTTATCGATTTAATCAATTCGTTGTTGCAGCCATAATTAATAATGTTTAAAGATGCTTTATTCAGTGGTTGAACTAAGTATTGCAGTCCAAATTCTAAATGTTAGAGAGGAATATTTCATCAAGCTCTACCTCTGATCATTAGACACTCATGCAGGTCGCCAGATTGACAACATCCACAGGAATGTGTGGACATGATGATTAAAAGCATGTGTACGTTTTCAATACTTTAAGTGTTTGCCTTATGTGAAGTTTTATAACTAATTTCGGAGGCTGCAACATACTTTGGAGGTCGCATTTATCAGCAGTATACACTCCAGTTGTATCCATAATCAAATAGACTGTTGTTCATTGTCTTAAAGACGCACTATATGTAGGTTTGGCCACTAGAGGGCGTGTATTCACAACAAACAAAGGCGTATAGGCACATCCGGTAGAGCGATAGTTGCGTATCTATACTTTCAGCTGGAGCAATAGAGTCAGATTTGCCAACATTTACCATTTACAGCAGATGTTTATTGTGGACTGTCATTCTATCGCTCCACACTCTAAACTTAAAGCATATTCGTTTTTCCACAAAAATTGCCTTTTTATTTACGAAGGTGGGTGACTATTCATACGTTAGCATTAGCATGGTTTAGAAAAGGCTGTTTACATTTGTGCAAAATATCATAGCAGATGCTCTTAGATTTAAACCGTTAAGAGATATTAGGGAGCTAACGTCCTATGCTTTAGCAGTGCTAGAAACGTACTTAGAGCACTTTAAAAATAATATCTTTTTTTTTTTCATTTCCCTTTCTGTGATTAAGACACGCTTTCTTCTTGACAAGCTTTGAGATTCACCTCTAGGACCGTGGTATTTAAATGGCACTGGAAAGCATCTCAAAGAATATGTGATCTCTTTATATCCCCGCTGCCTCTTTGTAAGTGTTTTTTAAGATGTTTTGTGCGAGGAGGACAGATGTTGAAGCGCCAGCACAGAGACCGAGAGATGCCGAGCTTCCGCAGCGCTTTCTCAGCGCAAAAACTCAGCCTGATATGAATTTCATGAGGAGTCGAGGATGAGTTTTTCACATTCAGCCTGCTCAGCGTTCTTAACGTCTTCATTTTCCTCAAAGGTGCCTGCTTTTGTCCCGCAAGGCCACCGTCTTGCGCACCACAATTTATGTCTGCAACTCTTCCTGCAGAAAAACAAATGAGCCGCTCGTTGGATTTGTGCAAATTCTCAGAGTAGCGGCTCAAGCTATTGAAAGGTTTTCACCTCATGAAGCATTAGTGGCACACTATCTTCTTCTTCTTTGGCCTTAGTCCCGTATGGTTGTGGAGTCGGCTTTTTGGAAGAAGTCCTCCATTTAGACTTGTCCGTATGATAACGACTTTTTTACACCTTCCGGCCGGCCTGTCGTCTGGGCCTGTCACCCTCACACACTCATACACTACGGACAATTTAGCCTACCCAATTCACCTGCAGCATGTCTTTGAACTGTGGGGGAAACCGGAGACCCGGAGGAAACCAACGCGACCGCAGGAGAACATGCAAACTGAGCTGAGGTTTGAACCAGTGACCCAGCGACCTTCTTGCTGTGAGGCGACAGCACTACCTACTGCGCCACTGCCTCGCCCCATTAATGGCACACTATACACTACTTATACAAGTGTAGACTCATCCGTGTAGTGTATGAGTTTAATGTTGTCAAAAATGGACCACTAACGGTTTTTGTACTGAATGGAAATTTAAATGGTTTCCCAGACGGTGTTTAAAGGGTCACGAAACACCAAAGCACATGTTTTGAGATGCTTACAGTCATATATGTGTCCCACACTGCTATAAACACTATTAGGACATGTATATTCCACTAAAAAATGGAAATTGATTGTTCTTCTGGTTTGCAACGAATTTTTGAAGCTGCGTCACAGCGATTAGATCCTTGCGTGTATTCCAGCATGTAGACGGGATTTCTGTACCGACAAGTACAACGTGATGTGTTTGAGAGTGCAGCATTAATTCATGAGAAAGACTTTGTTCAAACCAATCAGCGCGCTCTATTGTGCAAGAGGTGCAGCTTCAGTAATATGCCTGATAGCTTTGAAGACTGTTTTTACCCAGCAGCGAGACGCCACGTTGTGTTGCCTAAACAAGTGGAAGAAGAAGAATTGTTTGGAGACATGGGTCGTCAGTTAGGGCTGCTCGTTTTGGAAAAAATCATAATCACGATTATTTTGGTCATAATTGTAATCACGATTATTCTAAACGATTATTAGTTGAAGTCAAAATTATTAGCGCTCTTTTTGTTTTTTTAAATAACTATTTCCCAAATTATGTTAAACAGAGCAAGGAGTTTTAACAGTATTTCCTCTAATATTTCCTCTAATTTTTTTTTCTTCTGGAGAAAGTCTTATTTGTTTTATTTTCAGCTAGAATAAAAGCAGATTAAATTATTTTGAAACCCATTTTAAGGTCAATATTATTAACCCCCTTAAGCAATATATTTTTTGATTGTCTGCAGAAGAATCTACTGTTATACAATGACTTGTCTCATTACTCTGATTAAGCCTTTGAATTGCACTTTAATCTGAATGCTTGTATTTTGAAAAATATCTAGTAAAATGTTATGTGCTGTCATCATAGCAAAGATAAAACAAATCAGTAATTAGACATGATATATCAAAACTATTATGTTCAGAATTAACTTTAAAAAAACTTCTTTCCATTAAACAGAAATTGGAGGAAAAGGGTTGCTAATATTCTGGAGTATTAATAATTCTGACTACAACTATATATATACAGTTATTTTCCACCCTGCAAAGGAAAGAGAAATAAATACAATAGAATAAAAATATGAAACAAACTGTGATTTAAGCATCTTCACCCTAAGAAAAACACTTTAGCTACAAAAATCCTTTAGTCAAGAGCAGTAAGGGATGTTCTCGTCGTTTGATTAATGATAAAACAGGCGCAGCATTTCGCACTGTTACTTTAATGGTTTCGCGTGTCTTTTTATTCTCAACTCGTTTGTTTATTACGCAAATGAGGGTTAATATGAATAATCACTAATCACTGCGTTTTGACACCTATTTGACCATTAAATCGCTCATGTTAAGATTACTTTAGATGTCTGCGCTCCTCTGCTCATCTCAGTGTGCGAATGAGACCAAATGCTGACTGCGTGCTTATGCGTGTGCGCGTGTTGCACACTCACATAAACACGCGGCCTTTTGGTATATGATGCAATAATCGTTTATCTCGATTAATGGTTTTTCATAATCGTTAGAAGCCATAATCAAAATCGAAATCGGATTTTGGATTTATTGCACAGCCCTATCATCAGTGTTGCGTTTATAAATGTGCTGCAACGAAGGCTTTGTTTTCATTTCCTCGCTATGAGAGCGCAGCTGGACTCGCATGTGGATTACAGTGCACACGACTCGCGACAGAAATACGTTTGTAAGGAACATTTTTTGTTAGAATACATCTTGTCTTTTTGGAGCTGTAATATACTCGAGTAAGCGTCTGGTTGTGTTGCTACGCTGTGTTTGCAGATCTGTAATAGGATCTGAGGGGTCTTGGTGAATGTTCTGCTCTTCAGCCTGCAGTCCTTTGTCTCCGTCACAGCAGATCTTCTGCACACCAACATCAGAGATGCACAGATGACAGTCTGAATCTGTTGTGTGAAAGAAAGCGAGGTTTTTCTTGCAGACAGACGACTGCTACTGAATGAGTGAATCATTACTCTGCTCATGAGCAAGTGTGAAAGCTAGTCAATGAAGCGAATGGCAACTGTGATCTAGGATTGTAAAGTGATAGTCGTCATTTCATCACCATCCATTGGACTTTTGTATGCACAGAAAGGGATTTTCAGCCAGCAAAGAAACTTCCAGAAGTTCAAAGTGACTGTTTTCGATTTCAGACGGTTCTTTTTGCAGCATCGATGTTGTAATGGAATTAAGATACAGCCAGTTTAATAGACTTCAGCATTCATTTTGCTGTTCAAGTGTAAAACAGTTTAAACGCAAGTGTCGTCCGGAGCAGCAGGCGAGCTTTTCCTTTCCATATTTTATAGATATGGTACAGAACAATGTCATTTAATGCAGTGCTTCTAGTACAGTCTGAGACCCACTACATATCGTATCTCAATCAGGCAGTGAAGATCACTGACTTTTAAAGAAAACAACTATATTTGTATTGACCTAACAGTTCACAGAAAGCCTTTGAGCTGAAAATGAACAGTCCGTGTGCAAATACCCCATTGTTGTAAGCATTGTTTCAATGTCATTCATTCATTCATTTTCTTGTCGGCTTAGTCTCTTGATTAATCCGGGGTTGCCACAGCGGAATGAACCACCAACTTATCCAGCAAGTTTTTACGCAGCTGATGCCCTTCCAGCCGCAACCCATCTCTGGGAAACATCCACACACACATTTTGTTTCAATGTAAAAAGTAAAAAACATGACTCAACTTTAAATTGTTAGGCAACTTGCTGCACAGCTTTATTGAGTTGACTCAACTTTTAACCCAAGAAATGCTCTTAACTAGATTAAAGTTGACTCGACTCAAAAAAGTTGAGTTGATCAAGTTTTTTTTTTCATAGTATTTTTCATTATGATGTACATAAACTAAGACATCTTAACATTGTTTGTGGAGTCTTAACAAGTCTTAATGTCTTAAGTTTCAACAACTCAATTTCAGGCCTTTAAATTCACTGAAATATTGTCTTAAATCGTTTTAAACAGGCCTTAGTTTTTCTTTGTTTATGTAAAGCTACCCAATCAATTCAACACATATCCAAAAATCAACAATACATCTCAATAAAACTTTTGACAAAACCCTATTTATAAGTAAGGTTTTAACAGTTTGTTATACATTTAATTTAATAAGGTTTTTTATTTTTAAAGAGTTTTTTAATTAATGTGTACAACAAGGGTCTGCTTGTTTTGACACGTTATTTAAATTTGTGGCTAAGAAATAACTAATTAGTTTTTTGATCCGGCAAGTAAAAAAGAAATTCTGCTGGGCCATTTAAAAAAATCCTTAGCGTTAAGCCTAAAGTCGGTCCTGGAGGGCCTGTGTGCTGCAGATTTTAGGTCCAACTTCCCTTAACACACCTGCAAGGATGTTTCTAGAAAACCTGGTCAGAGCTTGATTAGCTAGCCCAGGTGTGTCTGATTGGGGTTGGAACTAAACTTTGCAGGACACCAGCCCTCCAGGACTGAGTTTGGACACCCCTGGTTTAGCCCTATGTCTAAATTTTCAATCTTGATGGTCTTAAAAAGGTCTTAAATTTGACCTTTTAAACCCAGTTTTAAAAATGTAGAAAATCAGCCAGCCTTTGTAGAGATCACCTTTTTAAAAAGTAAAGTTTATTGTGTAACCTACAGGTTAACTACGTGTTTATATACAGCCCACTCTTTGTACAGCACCTTAACTGGGTTTTGATTGTACTGCAGTAACTTGCCCTTTCTGTAAAGCGGCTTTGAGGCAATACTTGTTGTGAAAAGTGCTATACAAGTAAGCTTAGAATTGAATCCGATATTTTTGTTTTACTATTATGGATGTAAAAGGCTTCCTGTTTCCAACAATATCTTATTTTGTGTTTAATATAATAAAGAATCTCTTAAAGGTCTGAAATCAAGCGAGGGGGAGTCGATGCTGAGTGAACATTCAGTTCCTTCCCTTTAAGTATCCCTGTTCTGTTTGATTACATTCAGCCTTATGTGCGTTCAAACAAACAACAGATGCAGTCCAGCCGATCAGGTAATCAGATTTCTGTGGAAGTGGCTGAAAGAGACAAAATGCTTTATGCTTCATTTCCACTGAGCAGCCTACTTTAAGTGTACGACAGAACAGACATCCTTTATACTCAAAGATAAAAAAAGCCATGGAAGTGTTCACATATTGAGTCTTTTGCACACAAGTTCATTATTTTTAAATGTTGTGGCAATGGTGTGCAGATGGGTGTTTTGGGTTTCTCAGTCATACACTAAAAAAATGACGCATTGGATGTACTAAATTTTTTTAAGTCAAGTGTTTGCAGACAGTTTACATTGGCTGAGTTAAAACAAATACATTTAGAAATGTTCAACTTAATTCAGCCCATATAAATTGTTTGCAACCACTTATCTTAAATAAAATGTAGTAAATACAATAAATTTTTTTAGTGCTGTTGGTCAGCTTAGAGCACTGTTTAAATTTCTTCTTCTATTTCGTCTGAGGGGTATTTACAAAGGGTCCCAAAAATGGTACATTAGTTTTGGTACCTCTGACAATGGAAACGAATGTAATCGTGTACCGAACTGAACCGAACTCTTCCAACATAGGCTCGTTCTGAAAACGTGGCCCTATATACATTTTTGGAGATTGTGAATTATGTAGCCAGAGGAACGTATGGCTGCATTTCGTCTTTAAAACGAACGCTACGGGGTGTTTTGACTCCTTTTTGTGCTTACCAGCTGACCCCTTACCTTTTCCGAGTTACCAGTTTGCCCAGTGGCTCACCACGTACGTCTAAGGATTTCACTCGGATTAGAGTTGATCGTGACAACAGGGTTCAAGTCCGGCGAAGAACTGTTCCAGAAAGAAGCTAATTTAAAAACAAAAACCAAAAACTAAAATAACGTAAAAATAAATAAATAACTGGGTGAGAATGCGGTAAAATCTGAAAATGGGTTAAAAATCTGGCATCAGCGAGAGTCTTGTGCTTTTCTGGATTGGTTTTGAAAACACTGTTGGTTGAGTTTTGGTAATTGGGGAGGCGCTGGTCAATTGGTGCTTTTTAAAACACTATCGGTTGGGTTTAGGGAAGCAGGAGGGTGGGATCGGTCAGTCTTTCATTCAGTCAGTCAGTCGACAGCGGCCTCTGGTGGATTTACGCGAGAACAGCAGTCACGAATGGCACTCGCGAAAGAGATTTTAGTTTTCCAAAAGCTAACGCAGCGCCCTCTGGTGGATTTACGTGAGAACAGCAGGCGAGAATGGCACTCGCAAGATAAATTTAGGATCTTCAAATGCATACACAGTGGCCTCTGGTAGAATAACGTGAGAACAGCAGGCGTGAATGGCACTCGTGAGATACATTTGAGATTTCTAAAAGCATACACAGCAGCCTCTGGTGGATTTACGTGAGAACAGCCGGAGTGAATGGCACTCGCGAAAGAGATTTGAGTGTTCCAAAAGCGTACACAGTGGCCTCTGATGTATTTAGGTGAGAACAGCAGGCGTGAATGGCACTCGCGAGATACATTTGAGATCTCTAAAAACATACACAGTGGCCTCTGGTGGGTTTACGTGAGAACAGCAGGCGTGAATGGCACTAGCGAGATACATTTGAGATCTCCAAAAGCGTACACAGCGGGCTCTGGTGGATTTATGTGAGAACAACTGGCGAGAATGGCACTCGCAAGATAAATTTAGGATCTTCAAATGCGTACACAGTGGCCTCTGGTGGAATAACGTGAGAACAGCAGGCGCGAAGGGCACTCGCTAGAGAGATTTGAGATCTGAAAAAGCCTACAAAGCGGCCTCTAGTGCATTCGCCAAAACTAAAAATTGTAGCTCCTAGAACGTATTTGGCGCTCTCCAGAAATGTATACAGGGGTACATAATCAGATTGAGTCTAAGGTTGAACTCTTCAGTGGAAACGAGCAATTGTTACACCTCCATTAGTGTTTTCAACTTCAACATCTTAAAACCCAGAGGTGCAATCAAGACCGTGAGTTTATTAACAAATGACTATCCTCATTCACCAATCACAAACAACGCTGTGCTGAAATGTGAATAAAAAATCAAATAAATGACGGCGTGTTGTGTTGTTGTGTGGACTACAGGAGGCTGTTGTTTGCGTTCCAGTACATCAGATGAGCCGTTTATTGTTCATTAAGCTGAAAAGCTTCACAGACCAAATAGCAACAAAACACATGATAATTAATGAACACTCGGGGCCAGCGCTCTATTGTTTCTTCCTAGTGATGTGAGCGGAGAGAGTTTTCCCGCTGCTTAATTGAAACAAAACGAGCGATTTGCCAGATTCAGATCCAGATTAATTATACTTATAGCATTGTTCAGGTAGGACATACATCACTGGAGATATCGATCAGATTTAGTGTTGAAGCAACCATTGCTTCCCAAAGGAACAGCCGTCCAAACTATGCAGATTTGTGGAGATCAGCCAATCAGAGCAGAGCCCAACAATTTAAATATTCTCACCATTTACTCACACTGAAGATGACTTGCGTAGTAGCAACAATAAAACCAAGGAAGTCAGTGTCAGTTTCTTTCCAGCATTCTTCAAAATATCTTCCTTTGTGTTTAAAAGAAAAAAAGAAACTTTAAACAAGGAAACATTGGCAGATCTTTCAGTTTTGGGTGAACTATAAGGTGTATTTTTATTTGTAAGGGTCAAAAATATTGAAGTCCGAAAACATCACAGGCCAACCCGTAACTATTGACTTCCATAGTATTTGTTTTTCCTTCTATGGTCCTCATTGGTTTCCAGCATTCTTCAAAATATCTTCAACAGAACAAAGAAACCCAAACAGGTTTGTAACCACTTAAGAACGAGGGCATAGTGAGTAGACTTTAAATTTTTGCGTGAACTGCCCCTCGAAGATCTAAACTAGGACTGTGTTGTTGTTGTTTGTGTGGACTTGAGGTTTGCTGTGCTCTTCATTTCAGATGCGTGATTTAATTGAAAAACTTCACAAGCCAAATAGCAGCATGATAATTAAGAAAGACACAGCGCTGTATTGTTTGCAGTGCGCCGTGACCGGAGGTATTTGCGCCGCAGCTTAATTGAGAGTGTCAGTGGAAGATGCAGCGCTGCAGAGTCTCGCTGTGTCTGTATCTCTCTGTAGTTGCCCACTTTAATGTAACTAATGTAACCTGACGCGGCTCTTTGTGTCAGGAGAATGATGGGATGTTATCAGCGCAGTGTGTGTGTGTACTGATCTGAGTGCAGTGGAGTGGTCGCGGTGACCTCCTTCAGTCGCCACTAATCTCAGGGTTATACGAAGATACTGGAAAAAAAGCAGATTTTTGTGTGTAATCGGCACTGTGAATTTGTGGCTCATCCTGCGATTGCTCATCCCGTTGCTTTGTCACCGTTTGGTAGATTTTGCATATGGCGGTGGTTTTGCAACACGTTGTTTTGAAACCTAAAGTTCTGCAGAGTTTGATATGGAAGTTTTTTCCTAACAAAATTAAAATGAAAATTCAAATGCTTAAAAGATCAAATAATAAATCAAATGCTCAAACTATAAATCAAATGCTCAAACCGACATTGCAAATGATAAATCAAATCCTCAAACCGACTCCTCAAATGATAAATCAAATGCTCAAACGGACTTTGCAAATGGTGAATCAAATCCTCAAACCGACTCCTCAAATGATAAATCAAATCCTCAAACTGACATCGCAAATGATAAATCAAATCCTCAAACTGACATCGCAAATGGTGAATCAAATGCTCAAACAACTCTGCAAATGGTGAATCAAAACCTTAAACGACTCTGCAAATGGTGAATCAAATCCTCAAACTGACATTGCAAATGATAAATCAAATGCAAATGAGGTGTCAATCAACCAGCTTAGGCGGAGCTTTAAGGCGGAGCTTTAAGGCGGAAGAGTTTGTTGTTGACAACTACCGGTAGCGCTACGACTTTTTCAAGGCGTTCAGATTTGCGTGCACTATTCCACGTCGTATCCGTATAAACTTGTGAAAGAGAAAGCGAGAAATCTCCGACTGCTTCTGTCCACATTCTGAAGTGTTCATCAGATAGGTACATCTCTCACAGGAGGCCACAAAAAACCATACGGCAAGATGAAAAAAAAAAAGTTACATAACTGACGTTACAAGCGCAACTTTAAATAAATGGCAGGTTTAATAAATCCTAATTTTAAATAATATTTTATTACATAAGATATAATGTATATATCTATAGTTGGAGTCAGAATTAATGTCCCCCTATAATACACATATATACACACGCATATATATGTGTATTATAGGGGGCTATTAATTCTGACTTCAACTATAAATATATATATATATATATATATATATATATATATATATGTATATATATATGTATATATGTATATGTATGTATGTATGTATATATATATATATATATATATATATATATATATATATATATATATATATATATATATATATATGTATATATTCATGTATTTATTTTAAAATGTATACTTAACAAAATGTATACTCATCCATATGTGATCATATTTCTCACTTAATTTAGAAGTTCGGGTCGTATATTTGATTAAAAATGTGGAAATATGAATACAACAAAATATAAACCACCTTTCTAAAACTAATGTTTACAGGTCCCACAGAATAATCCGGTGTTTGCTTTGAATGAACATTACTTCTCTTACCCCATTGGCAGATTACAATAAAACTCTCTTCATTTCCTCTTAATATTTCTGAAAGCAAGACTATATTTTGTACTTGCCTATAAAATGATTCTTGATTTCAGAATTGTTAGATATCTGGACTAGAAACGAGACGTAAGAAAGACATTTTATTTTGGCAGTGTAGCGCAGGCATTTTGTTTCTCTGTGTGTCGTCTTCGAAACATCAGACAGCCGAGCGCTCCAGGGTCGGAAGCTGCAGATATTAAGTAGGAATATCCCAGATCCGACTGTTTCCTGATAACATTTGTACATTTCATATCATGTGACTTGTGTTTCCTGCAGCAACGACACAATTCAGCAGAGATGCTTCAGTTCTGGGCACCAATAAACTAGAGTTGAAGTGATTTGAAGCGAGTGTGTTTTGTTGTGTGTGTGTGTGTGTGTGGTACTGGAGGAGGGTAAATCCTTTCCCAGCATGCTGAGTGTTGGCGGCAGGGTTTGGCTGTGGGCCGCTCTGTCTGTTGTGTGTGTCCGGCCTGTAAGTGTGTCCTCGGGCAGTGATCAGCAGAAGGCCTGTATGCCTGGACACACATGAAAGACAGAGAAAGAGAGGGATGAACAAAGGAGAAAACGCTGATATAGTTAAAGAAAGACAGAGTTTATAGAGAAAACCGCTGCTCCGTCTCACATCTGCTCGGAAAACTGGTCGGGCACTGCAAAAAAAAAAGGAGAGTTTGTGGGTTGTTTCCAGTCCAAATATCTAAAATATTCTCAAAATCAAGATGCACTTTCTGGACAAGCTGTTTTTCCTTAAATCTTCCCTTGAGTAATATAAATCTTCCAGGTATATATAAAGCTTCCAGGCAGGTGTGTTGAGGTCAAGTTGTTGCGATATGGAAATGCTGAGTACTGCAGGGCTGATGTTAAACACTCAGTCGTTCAGAAACATGCAATTCTTGAAAAGGGAAGACGCTGCGAAGACCGTGGTTGAGGTGATTATTACCTTTAGCATGTTATAAATAGACTGGTTTTGTCTGAAACCCTAAATACAGACCGGATCCACACCAAACTCCTGTTTATGTGGTTTTGAGTAGTCTTAAGGCCAACAACACAAGTCTTGTGGTGACTGCTAGATTGCTAGTTTGACCACTGCAAGAGCTATGCCATCACCACTGAGCCTTTGCTTCAGTTGTGTTTAAGCATATACTCTTGAAAAGAAGGTTTCGTTTTGTTTTTCTGCTCAGCGTCAATATCTTGTTGTTTAATCAATGCTCAGTTGGTACTATGGGGCACAATGATTGGCTATTTAATTAATGATCATGCTATTTACATTTAAGAAATCAAGACTAATTAGACAGGTTAACTTTTCTCCAGTCTTCTGCTGTCCTCTTTGGTTGAGTCTGTGTGAAACGTGGCCTCAGTTTTGTGTCACAGGAGTGTAAAACTCGCACTCATTTAGGGAATGGGGAGGTGGAAATTGACAGTGCACGTGTACACATTAGGGTTGTTAAAAGTATTGAGTTCTGTACCAATCAGTTTGGAACTTTAAGTTCGGAAGTTGTCGATTTCCTGCTAACTTTTGAGCAATGTTGAGCGTGTCCTTAAATGCTGCTGATTGGCCATTATGTTCACGTGCTTTATTTTTAAGTGTTTTGCATGTATTTCAAGTTATAAATTGCATTATGGGATGTTTATCTCTGCTTTGTTATCTTTTGATGTTGAAAATTCAACTCTGCAGTTTAATAAAGTGACACATTTTAGTAGCTTGGAATATTATAGTGTATAAGATAACAATGTCTGTAAAATAGTGTCTGTAAAATGTGCTGGCAGCTTATTTTATGTAGTTTTTGTAGCGTAATGTACAACACCAACCTAGATGGTATACAACTTTAAACTATCAACCCTTTCACACAAATGTCACACCAGTGTGATCAGCCATGACTGGTCTCTGAAGCATATGATCACACCGGTGTGATCAGCCTTAACTGGTCTCTAAAGCATACGATCGCATCGGTGTGATCAGCCTTAACTGGTCTCTGAAGCATACGATCACACCGGTGTGATCAGCCTTAACTGGTCTCTGAAGCATACGATCACATCGGTGTGATCAGCCTTAACTGGTCTCTGAAGCAAACGATCACA
Source organism: Danio rerio (assembly GCF_049306965.1). Classification (NCBI taxonomy): domain Eukaryota; kingdom Metazoa; phylum Chordata; class Actinopteri; order Cypriniformes; family Danionidae; genus Danio; species Danio rerio. The sequence goes on along the minus strand of NC_133195.1, from coordinate 1,723,868 downwards.
TCGTTGTGATCAGCCTTAACTGGTCTCTGAAGCGTACGATCACATCGGTGTGATCAGCCTTAACTGGTCTCTGAAGCATACGATCACACCGGTGTGATCAGCCTTAACTGGTCTCTGAAGCATACGATCACATCGGTGTAATCAGCCTTAACTGGTCTCTGAAGCATACGATCACATCGTTGTGATCAGCCTTAACTGGTCTCTGAAGCGTACGATCACATCGGTGTGATCAGCCTTTATTGATGTCTGAAGCATACGATCACACCGGTGTGATCAGCCTTAACTAGTCTCTGAAGCATACGATCACACCAGTGTGATCAGCCTTCACTGGTGTCTGAAGCGTACAATCACACCGGTGTGATTAGAGCATTCAGAGCGCAAGTCATCAATGACTAAAATCCGTCGGTGCACACTTAGGCACGGAAAGAGATACGCAGCACTGGTCATAAATCACTTTTTATCCACGCTTTCAAACATAACATTTATTTTAGATTTCAGACACTTAAATACACATGACTACAAGCTAAACAAACCATTTAAAATTTGTCAAATACACTCGTATGTTTACAGAGAGGGTAATACTGATTATTTTAAATATAACTGGACAATGTGCTTTATTCCCGTAAGATACAAACTGTTTATGTTACGAGAATATTTTCTCTATTCCTCTCCCAGTTAAACAGTTGCTTACCTTCATGTATTTCGGCAGATAATGATGAATAATCATGACGTCAGCTTGGGTCACTTCTGCGGTTGTTGCTAGAAGGGCTACACCCGCCATCAGAAGTTAACCTAAAGTATTAATTTTATTTATTAAATTACGCATTATTAGTATTGTATTAACGTCTACCCCTACCTCAACTCTAAACCCAACCCTGACAGTAATGTAAACACAGTATTTGTTGCACAGTGTCACAAAAGAATGATGCGAGTATCCTCAGCTGTATCCCTTTTAGACCTCACCCTCTCCTGCAGCACAGTGAAGTGGAAATGGGATACAGCTGAGGAAAAAAAATACAATATATCATCCTCCTCCCAAAATGTGTTGGTAAAAATTCACTTCAGACCAATCATGGGACTTTTCAGACCCGTCAAGTGTGCCGTTAAAGTGTGCATCCTAGATAGGGGCCTCACCAGATCCGATGGACACACACTTGCTGACTGTGGTGATGGAGCGGAGCCCGTGGCGGACACATGACACACTCCACATTATTTTAATCTGTGCTGTCTGTTAATGGCCCTGATCTGCATTGCTCATCAGTCACTAATCTCTGCCCTTGAAGGTCAGGAGACGTTATCAGGGTGAAATGATGGAGCGTCAGGAGACTGTAATGCGGAGAGACGGGGCCGCGGGGGGACCATCAAGACCCCGGGGGAGAAGCAGAGATTCTCGAATCCTTCTCCAGCTCTATATTAGTGTGTGTGTGATGAGCTGTGGAGAATGAAGCATGCATCAGATCGTCCTGTCCCGCCCCGAGTGTGTGTGTGTGTGTGTGTGTTATGGTGGTGCTGCTGGTGCGGGGCGGTTTAGCTGGTCTGGGATCAGCAAGCTTAATTACTATGTGACAAAAGAGAGGAGTGTGGAATGTGTGCGGAGGTATTGGATGACTCTTACCTGATACTATGTGCTCTTACTCACTGACATGCGCACACACACACACATACATACATGCAGTCTCTCACACACACATACACACGCACACAAACAAAAACAGACACGCATACACAACCACACAAACAGGTAAGGAAAGACACACACATACACAAACAGACATAGAGATGGTTGTGCGTGAAAATCCCAGTAGATTAGCAGTTTCTGAAATACTCCGACCAGCCCGTCTGGCAACATCAACCATGCCACGTTCAAAGTCACCCAAATCCCCTTTCTTCCCCATTCTGATGCTCAGTTTAAACTGCAGGTCGTGTTGAGCATGTCTACATGCCTAAATGCATTGAGTTGCTGCCGTGTGATTGGCTGATTAGAAATTTGCGTGAACGAGCAGTTGGACAGGTGTACCTAATAAAGTGGCCGGTGAGTGTATATAGTCAATAGTCACTGAAAAATGGATAAAAATATGACTTATTCAGCGGACGGAAAAGCAGACTTGCTCATTTATGCTGAGCGCTGATAAATACACAAGTAAATAAGAAGAAAAGAGGCTTATACAATTATTAAAGACATTAAAAGAAACTAAAAAAATAAAATAAATCAATAACTTTCTGTCTGAATGTTTATGGATGTACTTGAGAGAATGAGAGGTCATCGATGCGGTAGAGGTCCGGTTGATCTGTACGTGTCTGTAAAATGACATGTGAAAATAGAAATAGTAAAACAGCAGTATTGAGTGAGTATGGTCATCTCAGTGTAATAGAGCGAGCAGGTCTTTGTGAATTATGAGCTGCCCAAAAAATCACATACTACTCCAGTAAGTACTACATTTCTTTATTTCACCACTGGTAGGATCTGTATAGTATGAAAGAATGAGAGTAGTATTAATGCAATTTGGACATTCATGATCACATGACCCACCCTTGTTGTTTGCATCACTTCACTCCCATTCGTTAATTCATTCCCAGATTAAGTATCCACTGGTTGCACACTTAAAATATGCAATACTGTTGTTGTGTATTACGATAACGATGTATCTTATGATGCTATTTTTAATAGCTGTGGTTTTTTCAGATCTAGTAAATTAGAATTTAGACTCATAAACTGTGTGGTGGTGCAAACATTTAGTTTTAAAAACACTATGAATGAGTGATAAACCTTATTTTCAGCTCTGAGTTCAGCTTTGGGCTCCAGCCAATAGCAGAACAGCAACTACTGGAGAGGCGGGGCTAAAGATAGCACAGCCCCATCTGATTGGTCAAATTTAGATAAACTACCAATGGATTAAATGTAATTTATCGCACATGTCTGCAATATTAATACTTAATATACTGTTATCGGCGATGCAGTGGCGCAGTAGGTAGTGCTGTCGCCTCACAGCAAGAAGGTCGCTGGTTCGAGCCCCGGCTTAGTCAGTTGATTATTCTGTGTGGAGTTTGCATGTTCTCCCTGTGTTCATGTGGGTTTCCTCCGGGTGCTCCGGTTTCCCCCCCAAATCCAAAGACATGCGGTACAGGTGAATTGGGCAAGCTAAATTGTCAGTAGTATATGTGTGTGTGAAGGTGAGTTTATGGGGGTTTCCCAGTGAGGGGTTGCAGCTGGAACGGCACTAATTAAGCACTTTTTAATGCGATATTCCTAGATGTGCTAAATAATAGTATAGTTCTCCATAAAAAAAGTGTAGAAAATCTTAAAGCGAGGCTCTGGTAGTATTTGTTATCAGCTTACCTTGGTGTGTGTGTGTGCGTGTGTGTGTGTGCCAGGGGTTGGCAGGAGGAGTGTGTGCTGCTCTCTGAAAGCCTCAAATCCAGCTCTAGTCTGGACTCAAAGCCCAGCTTTATGACTAGGCCGATTCACTGCCGTTTCTGCTTTGTGCAGCCAAACACACACACACACACGTGACCTGCCAACATCCTGATGCTAGCCATTCTGAAGGTTAGCTGAGCGCCGTGTCTGTGATTGGCTGTTGAGTTAATGAGTTATTTATCTGAAGACCAGCGCAAATCTCAGCTGAAGCCACAACAAACATTCATTTCTCTTCTAATTTCTGACATGTTGTGCTGCTCGGAGAGACAGATCAGGGTTGGGAGCGCTACACGGGGACGAGTAATTCCCTTTCATCTCATGATTTTTTACTGTGAAGTGATGCTAAGCCGGGGAACGAGAGGCAGGGCTGAACGGGAACGCTGTATTGAAATAAAATCAATACGATGATACGGGTTGACTCGATCGTCACGTCACAGATGAGTTATTATTAACAATATGTGCTCCGCGTGAAATGTGCCATTCGTAAAGCTGATTTGGTGAATACAGCTTCACTGTCGAACTTTTATTTGCGTCGGCCTGTCGAAACAGCTTGATATGGGTTACTTTTGACAATGAAATCATTCATTCATTTCCCTTCGGCTTAGTCTCCATTTCAGAGGTCGCCACAGCGGAATGAACCGCCAACTATTCCAGCATATGTTTTATGCAGCGGATGCCCTTGCAGCCGCAACCCAGTCCTGGGAAACACTCATACACATTCATTCTATGGCCAATTCAGTTCATCCAATTCCCCATGGAAAGACATGTGTTACAGGTGAATTAGGGAGGCTAAATTGTCGATAGTGTATGTATGTGTGCGAATAAGTGTGTGTGGGTTTCCCGGTGATGGGTTGCAGCTGGTAGGGCATCCGCTGCGTAAAACATGTACTGGATAAGTTGGCGGTTCATACCGCTGTGGCGAACCCAGATTAATAAAGGGACTAAGCCGAAAAGAAAATAAATAAATGAATTTCATAAATATATAAAACTATATTTATATATTTATTTAAAATATAAGCACAAAAAATCACAGAAGGGAATAAATTAATACTTAAATAATTCATCATAATCATTAATGATTATTATTTTCATATTTATGCTGATAAATCGGTCAAAATAGTGGGAATGTGGCCTGAAGCATAAGTATTGGTTAAAGAAAATGACAGATTTTCTGGTAAATCTTGAACAGTTTGTTATGCAAATAAAGATTTCTTAAAGGTTTTTGACAAAAATTATGAACAAAACAAATTATAAAACAATATATAATGTCTTTATATTATGTTTTCTATAGTTTTAATATGTATATTTGTAAAGAATTTATCATTTTAGAGTGAGTGAGAGATTGTACTTTAAACTTCGGTTATTTCTTTCTTCACTATGCCCTAATCTGCCTATAGTGATCCATTTATTTCCAAATATGACAAACACATACATATATATATATATATATATATATATATATATATATATATATATATATATATATATATATATATATATATATATATATATATATATATATATATATATATACATACATACATACAGTTGAAGTCAGAATTATTTGCCCCCCTTTAAATCTTTTTCTTTTTTAAATATTTCCCAAATGATGTTTAACAGAGCAAGGAAATGTTCACAGTATGTCTGATAAAAAAAATTTTTAATCTGGATAAAGTCTTATTTGTTTTATTTCGGCTAGAATAAAAGCAGTTTTTAATTTTTTAAACACCATTTTAAGGTCAAAATTAGCCCCTTCAAGCTATATTTTTTTCAGATAGTCTACACTACAGAGCAACCATCATTATACAATGACTTGCCTAACTACCCTGCCTAGTTACCCTAATCACCCTAGTGAAGCCTTTAAATGTCACTTTAAGCTGTATAGAAGTGTCTTGAAGAATATCTAGTCTAATATTATTTACTGTCATCATGACAAAGAGAAAATAAATCAGTTATTAGAGATGAGTTATTAACACTATTATGATTAGAAATGTGTTGAACACATCTGCTTTCTGTTAAACAGAAATTAGGGAAAAAATGAATGAGGGGCTAATAATTCTGACTTCAGTTTTATATATATTATAATACTGTAATTTATATGTAATAAATAAATATTGCAATGTCAGCTATTTCCAATCTTGAGCACATTGTGTTTTCCTAATTTTTTAATAAAAAAACAACACATTTTTGAGATTTTACTGTCTATAACCACGTACAACAGCACAGTTTAAACCGATTTACTGTGATCTTTATTCATTTTTTACCCTGTTTAACCCTGGATGCGGAACAGAAGTTAGTCATGCTAACAGTGTGTTAATGATCAATCCATTACTGCTGTCTCAAGGAGTGTGTGTGTCTGTATCTTGTATTCTTTACATTGTGGGGACCTCATGTAATGCACACTTTTTGACCTTGTGGAGACTTTAATTGGTCCTGATGAGTAAAGCGGCTCATGACTCAGACAGAATGAAGTGTAGTGAAGATGTAGAAGTGCAGATTGATCGCTGTGAGTTAAGGGGGAGAGGAGAGAATATACAGTCCATACAGTAGAAACATCATTACAGCTGCGTGCGTGTGTGTGTGTGTGTGTGTGTGTCATTGTGCTCTTCTAGACTGTTCTCTTTGACTCTGTTGGAGGCTGAAAACAACAGAAGTGCCTCCACAGAGAAAAGCACACAGAAGCCAGTGTGTGTGTGTGTGTGATGAGGTCTCATGCTTAAACTCTTTGCCAGTGAGTGTGTGTTGACCTCAGTCTATAAAATCTGCACTGGAAACATGTTCACTCCTGCTCACGTTCTCTACTTTCCTCCCAGCGACACACACACAAACATTACTGTCATCCAGACACTCAGACTAAATGTTTATGTGAAGGTCAGTGAATGTATGAATGTGTGTGTGTGTGTGTGTGTGTGTGTGTGTGTGTGTGTGTGTGTGTGTGTGTGTGTGTGTGTGTAGTCCAGATTAAGGTGTAGTTGAAGTATAAAAGCCAGCAACTATCATGTCTAAAAGGTATACGCGAAGTACGTTTTGGAGCTTCAGAAATGGTCTTGCTCTCTGAAATCAACTAGCTTGAGGTTTCTAGCTAGTAAACTAACTCATGTTACCTAAAATTGAGTCTAAATATATACATAAAAGTGATCTAAACATATACATAAATTGTAACCTAAAGAATTATAAAAAAAAAAGAAAGAATAGAAATTGTAATTAATACAATACAATACGAAAACATTAAGGGCATATGACAATGAGTGCAAACCAGAGTTGGGCAGATAACCGTATATAGTGCAAAAAGGCTTGTAAACATCAATTACAATACTTTTGTCTGGTAGTGTACATCTTAGAGATCCCAACACCACAGCAGTACTAAAAACAAAGCAAAATCTAAATAAATAAAACAACTAAAAGAGCTCAAAATGATTGACCATAATGCAGTGAGAGTGGACGAGCTCAAGCGCATCATATGAAAAAAGCCAATGAGAAGAAGGGGGCGGGGCATGTCAGACACTAGAGAGCATTCGATTGGTCAGAAGATTTTATAAGAAACTGAAATATGAGATGATGAAACAAATATTTGATTAGGTTATTTATTGATAGTGTTTGCAGTATATTAGGATATTCACGCTATTTACTATACTACATTAATTACATTATATGTACTCAAAGTGTACTATAATAATTTTTAAAAGTTTAGTTAAGCTTAGCATGGGTTGAGTTAGTGTTGCTTTCTCTGATGCAGTTATAATTTTAGTGCAGTGATTGTTTTTCCACTCTGCACATTATGTTATTCTGACATATTTACACTAGGCTTGGGCGGTATCCAAATTTTGATACCGTCAAACCTCCTCCCTATTTTACCTCGGTATCCGGTATTATCGTGTGGAATAAAAATAATTATGATGTAAAGCTCAGACAGCGTCACCAAACTGTTGGCTTGTGCCTAAACTATTCAGAAACTGAACACCGTATATGCCGCCTTAGGTTTGCGGTCACCTTTTATTTTTGTTCGTATTATCTTGGCGAGGACGCTCTCTCTCTCATTCACTAACACACACACCCTGCATGCACACACATGCATGTTGCAAACAAACAAACAGCATCCACGTGGACGCGCACATGCTTGCTCGCTCAGGAGCGATATTGTTAGACCGCTTCCGAGCTTTATTCAGAAATTTATTCCAACACCGCAAGAAATTTTGTCGGGTCCGGCGGCTCCTGCGGTACAGCAGCGGGAATGCAGACCTCTAATTCGTATTTACCTCGTCTCCCTTCTCGTTCGGTCAATACCGGAAATACTGCAGGTCACTTACCTCACCTCTCTCTTTCTCTCCTCCACACTGTCCCGTGATGACTATCACGCATACGCATTTGTAGTCATTAGATAAATAATATTTATTATTTAATACTTGTCTCCAATTTAAGTGCATTGTTTTTTATGACGGTATAGCGGTATTGAAACTGACACCATTGCTATTTTTAGAACCCGCGGTATAGCATATTACCGTATTACCGCACTAGACTAAATGACACCTAAAAAAATACAACTACTCTATTGATATTAAAATATGTACCTAAAGGAAATGGTTAAACATATCATGCACATGAACTGATTTCATTCATCATCAAGACTGAACTGCAGATATCTAAAAAAAAAAAAAAAAGACGAAGAGTTGTGTTTCAAGCAGTTAGTGACTTGCAAGTTCTCGCACACACAGAACAAAACGGTAAATGAGAGAAGATTTTCCACTACTTAATCGATTATAGATGTTTTGCTATATTCAGCGGATACAAAAAAGTGTCAAAGGATGATAATAAAAGTAAAATAAATAAATAAATAAATATATATATATATATATATATATATATATATATATATATATRTGTGTGTGTGTGTGTGTGTGTGTGTGTGTGTGTGTGTGTGTGTATATATATATATATATATATATTTATATATATATATATAGCTTTTAAAAAGTGCATTACAAGGGGCAACAAATAAAATTTTATCTTAAACATATTACCTCCAAGACTCATTATATTTCACGAGTTTAATTAAAAGCAAAATAGTATTTTTTTGCTATTAATTCCATTAATGTTAGTATACGTACCTAAAGTAAAATGTGCTTGATGTTTGTATGTTTAGTTAAGCTCAGCATCTGATGGTTTGTAAGGGTAAAACAGGAAAAGTATTTTCAGAAAAAACGACACCTTTTTAGTGGAGTTACTGTTCTCAGTGGGCTTAACTTTCCATTGCAGTGGACATGAACGGGTGTGTGTGTGTGTGTGTGTGTGTTCTGAGTGTCCTGCCAAATGTGGGTCATTTTTATGGCTTATCACCTCCTGCAGATGTGGACAGTAAAACTCTGCTGACCAGAAAATCTGCAGATTTGGCCTCAACAAAACACTCACATCAGTGCCATTAAACACCTTTTAGTGTGTGTGTGTGTGTGTGTGTGTGTGTGTGTGTGTGTGTGTGTGTGTGTGTGTGTGTGTGTGTGTGTGTGTGTGTGTGTGTGTGTGTGTGTGTGTGTGTGTGGTTGCAGGTTGCGGCATGCTGTGTTCTGCTCTGTTTTTGTAGTGTGTTTTCCCTCTTAACGTGTAACTTGAGATGTAACCCTCAGGAAACACATCAGGCACATGAACTAATCTCATTCATCATCAAGACTGAACTGCAGATATTTAGAAAAAAAAAGACGAAGAGTTGTGTTTGAAGCAGTTAGTGACTTGCAGTGCTTTTGTCAGTCTTGTACAAAACTAAATATAAAACAAAAATAAAAGTGCATTACAAAGACTAACAAATAAGATTTTATCATAAATGTATTACCTCCAAGACTTATTATGTTCCACGACTTTAATTAAATATATTAATAGCAAAATAGTAGCAAACAGTGGCGTCTTGTTTTAAGAAAGTTTCAATATCACGACTGAACACATAAAGAGACAAAAGAGTTGAGATTTTTTGTTCAATGCAGTGCTTCATGTCGTGCCAGCAACCCTGATCTTCCCACATTTCCCATTATTCCTGCCAGTTTACATGTTTTTTCCAGCTGGTTTGATGTCTGGAGCGGCAAGTATGTGGATTGATGGAGCGATACTGTACATACGCAGACCTCAGCTGATGCTGTTGTGTCTCTGAGAGCTGATTTATTGTGTGATGATATGAAGGCCTGGGGATTGGGCTGTGTGTGTGTGTGTGTGTGTGTGTGTGTGTGTGTGTGTGTGTGTGTGTGTGTGTGTTCAGTCTGATTCGCCTCCTGTTTTAATCTTCTTACCTGGACTGCAGCAGTGGGCTCTTGAATAGAGGCGTCCCGGCCCCAGGCATGCCAGAGGATATGGACGCTTCTCACTTAACTGGATTCTGAGTAGTGAAAGCAGAAATTATTGGCATGAATTAGAGAGGTTATTGTGTTTATATGAAGGATCTAGGAGCTCCAGACATAATGCTTTCCTTTAAAGTACTTACTGTTAATTCAGCGTTTGAAAACAAAAAAAGACACTAGTTGTGTACCTGTTGATATGAAGTTAGTTTACAAAATTTTTTTTTATCTGGCTTATTGCATGGCTACTTGCCACCAAACATAAAATGTATACACTCAACATTGTTCTGAGCTTTAATCATTGCTTAATTCTTTAATTAAATGCAAAGCTGACAGAAACTAAAACAGCTGATTGAGTATACACTAACCTGCACATTATTCAGCCACTAGATGGAGACAGACAAAAACACAACAGAAACTAAAACAGCTGATGGAGTATACACTAACCTGCGCATTATTCAGACACAAGATGGAGACAAACAGTCAAAAACACAACAGTAACTAAAACAGCTGATGGAGTATACACTAACCTGCACATTATTCAGACACAAGATGGAGACAAACAGTCAAAAACACAACAGTAACTAAAACAGCTGATGGAGTATACACTAACCTGCGCATTATTCAGACACAAGATGGAGACAAACAGTCAAAAACACAACAGAAACTAAAACAGCTGATGGAGTATACACTAACCTGCGCATTATTCAGACACAAGATGGAGACAAACAGTCAAAAACACAACAGTAACTAAAACAGCTGATGGAGTATACACTAACCTGCACATTATTCAGACACTAGATGGAGACAAACAGGCAAAAACACAACAGAAACTAAAACAGCTGATGGAGTATACACTAACCTGCACATTATTCAGACACAAGATGAAGACAAACCGTCAAAAACACAACAGAAACTAAAACAGCTGATGGAGTATACACTAACCTGCGCAATATTTAGACACAAGATGGAGACAAACAGTCAAAAACACAACAGAAACTAAAACAGCTGATGGAGTATACACTAACCTGCACATTATTCAGACACAAGATGAAGACAAACCGTCAAAAACACAACAGAAACTAAAACAGCTGATGGAGTATACACTAACCTGCGCATTATTCAGACACTAGATGGAGACAAACAGTCAAAAACACAACAGAAACTAAAACAGCTGATGGAGTATACACTAACCTGCGCCTTGGTCAGACACTAGATGGCAGTTCCCAGTTGAGTCTGTGTTATTCAGTGGTTGTTATCTGGGAATAACATACCTTGAAATGTCACGTCTGACCTGTCAGAATCTAGTATTACAGACAGATGTACAATAATTAGAGTATAACACAATTTTTTAGTTACATTTTAGCATCTATAAGTGCTAAACAATATTAAAGAACATTCAAAAGTACACTGCTATAAAGTAAAATGTTAACAAACATCAATAAATTCACTCGTATAATATTTACAGTCTGTTAGGTTATGTTAACCCTTTTCCTCATCTCTCTGAATGAAATGCCTACTTTACTACATCCAATCAGTTTGCAGAAGAAAAAACAAGCCACGCCCTCTGTTTACTCATTCATTATTCCGTTTCTCCAGGAACTGCGTCACTATACGAAAAAAAAAAAACAGTCAGCTTCTGGATCATGCGCACCTTTAAAATATATTTTTATAAGCTGAAAGGTGAGTTAGATGAACAACCAGTACTTCAGAATGAGTTTGTGACCATAAATTAGCTTGACAGACACTGGGCGAGAGTTCGGTGAAGGTCTGTTATTCTAGTTAAGAGTGATCTAACAGACAGGAGAGCAGCAGATCAGCCGAGTGTTTCTAGCAGCTGACAGAAGCCAGTCTCCATGCTCTCCCTGTGATCTTCAGAAGCACAGGCTGTTTCTCTCTGTCATCTCACCTGGGCTTCAGCCACACTCACTCTGAGCTGAGCAGAGCAGAGCCTGGAGACACACACACACACACACACACACACACATTTCTGCACACTCAGCACATCTGCATGCCACTGTGTGTGTGCAGGTCCTCAAACGCATCGCAGACTTTTCAAACACTGTGACGGTTAGTTCAAGAGCACCGTCCTCCCTGGACCCCATCATGTACACACACACACACACACACACACACACACACACACACAGCCTCGCGCACACAGACAGACATACACACATACATTCGCTCACTCACACACATGCATGCATGCACACACACATACTCACTCAGACACATGAACGCTTAAAATTCACACATATACACACGCATCCGCACACACACACATAAGCACACTTACACATGCATGCACACACATGCATACATGCTCATGCATATGCACACACACATGCATACGCTGTGACACAAGCATGAACACACACACACACATATATACACATATACACATGCACACATACATGCATACTCTTACTCACATATGCACATACACACATGCGCACACACAAACACACACATATGCAAACTTTTTCACACATGCCCATGCATACACACACACAAACACACGCATGTGCACACACATACTCACACATGCACATATGCACACTTATGCATGCACACAGATGCACACAAACACACATGTATATTTGCTCATGCATATATACACACACACACATGCATACTCTTTCACACATACTCATGCATACACGCACGTATACACATGCACACACACACATGCATACTCTTACTTACACACACATGCATATGCACACAAACACACACACACACACGTGCATACTCTCACACATGCTCATGCACACACACACATGCATACTTTTACTTACACATGCATATGCACACACACACACACACACACACACACACACTCGTGCATACTCTTTCACACATGCTCATGCATACACACAAACACACGCATGTGCACACACATCTGCATACTTGCACACATATACACATGCAACCACACACATGCACACACAGGATTCCTCAAGTCAGGCAGTGATCAGTGTGTGGGCTCAGTGGTTTGCTGTATGTGTGTATGTCTGTGGTGCGCATGAGCTGATGTCCAGCAGCGCTGCAGCAGAATCTCAGGTGTTGCTCAGTGTTGCGCGTCCGGGCCTCGCTGGCCTTTCCACAGCGTTTCTCAGCCGTTTATTCCTGCATTGATCAGCGCTCGCTCACCCGTACCGCAGCCATTACCTGCGCCAAACGCTGACCTCTCCTCAAACACATTCTTATTCATATCCTGACATTTCAGGGCCGCCGCCGCCGCACATGAACACATCAGGCTTTTCCACCCTTCACGGGCTGGAGGAGAAAAATATTGTGTTTTTAAGTGTCACGTGGAAAGCGCCACTGCTGGGAGAGAGAGACACTGCGCTGAGTAAAAGTGCGAGTGAGGGATTGGAGTCGCACAGGTTTGTGGGTAATTATATGCTGCCGACTGGCGTCTTTTGTTCTTAAGCGCTGTAAAATGGTGCGGAAGGAAAGCGTGGGGACAGGTTAAACTACACAGGAGACGTCTCATCAGTAAACCAGCTGGCGGAGAGCCATTATCACAGGCACGAGGCTCACCCTCAAAGAGTGTGTGTGTGAAGAGAAGGTGCGTCTGCGGTTCAGGAGCTGTCTGTCTCCCCAACACACACACACACACACACACACACAGACACACAGACAGACAGAAGTGGATTCAGGCCAGTGAACGCCTGCGGGAGACTCTGGGTTGTTAGATCTTGAAGAGGAAAACACTGAGCACTTCATTTTCACCGTCTCGACTGTTGCTGTGTTCGGTACACTCTGTAGTCAGGCTGCGCGATATTGTTAAAGGGCCATGAAACCCCGTCGTTTCAGCAGGGTGTTTTCACACCTCTACTTTCGAAAAAGTCTGAAAAGTGGGCGTGTCCAGCTCTGTTTAGGGGGGAGTGTCGGAGGAAGAAAAGAGGCATGGTGTGGGAGTGTCTATTTGGGCGCGCTGACTTTCTGTTTATAAAGTGACTGTGTTTACATGGACATCTGTAGTAAAATTATTTGCCAAATGATTAAATGGTGGATTTAACTGCAGTTTGGCTCTTTCATTCAGGGAATTCATTTATGCCCCTCGCGACAAACGACATATTTGATTCGAGGATCTGCTCTAAGCGTGTATTTTTCATGCAATGTTTGATACCGCACGGCGAATGAGAGAAAAAAATAAACTCAGCATTTCCCGGAAACTTAGATGCTCACGGCAGGTAGTGTCAGAAAGCCGCGTGTGTTATTCCGGTCACAAAATGCGGTGAAAATCCTACACGAGGTTAAAGTTGTTTGTGGTGCTAACATGTTTACACTCGGTGCAATAGTTAACTTAGTTCGATACGAACAAACTGAATAAACAAAGAGCACTGGTCGCTCACTTACCAAATCTGTAGAGACAGGACAATCACCAGCAACTAGAGCCGCGTCTTTATTAAGAGGAGACGAGCAGCGAATCCGGATCTCAGCGTTTGCAGATGAGAACAGCTCTCAGGTAAACAATAATCCTCCTTAGACACGTAAGTTATTGTTGTGGAGCGTCGCGTACACTGTTAATCCACACGTGACTCCAGCTGAGCTCTCACAGAGAGAAAATGAAAACAAAACTGAACTGCAGCAAACTATAAAAGCAACACTGCACGCTTATTTTGCCAACACAACGTGGCGTCTCTGTCGTCTAAACACTGTGACAGTAATGAATATTAATGAAGTTGTACAATAGAGCGCGCTGATTGGTTTGAACCAAGCTTTTTTACTTTAAATTTGGACATCAGCCATCCATGGCAGACATCGGAGATCACGAGCTCTCGGTGTCGAATGCGCTCGCTCTCTCTCTTTTGGGGCTCTCTCAGTGTCGCGCGGTGTTTCATGGTCAAGCTCTCTCCTTTTCTGCACACTCACAATCTCTGTAAGTGAAGGTGCTGCGAGTCTCCTTTTTAAAGTCACAAACGGTGCGATTTCTTGTGCAGAATGATTGAAACTGTTGAAATCCTCATTTAGTCGCAGGCCTCAAAAACGCATGCAGATAATAAACTCTACAGTGACTCCATCAATCTCTTGAGGTCTGAGCTGTGCTGCTGATCAGCTATGATAAATCCGACATTGCAGATCCTGTGACGCGACTGTTGTGGACACACATTGCGATATCGCTGCCGAAACGAAACATTGAACAGCCTTAGGCCCCATTTACACGCAGCTTCAGCGTCAACGCTTGACTGAAGGCGTGTCGGAAGTTGGGGCTGAAGCGATCGTCATAGCAGCGTCAGCCAATGAAATTCAGTCAGCAATAGGCCACTGTCTAGCTGGTGGATTTGCATATAGCGATCTGATTGGCTGACGCTTCTGTTGGCGCTTGAAAAGTTGAGCTAGTCCCAACTTCTTCAGCGAGCAACGCCTCTGAAGCGGCGCAGACGGATCCACAATGCAGTTTGGCAACGCCTGATGTCACCTATTCAAAGTGATTGGGAAGCGTTGACGCTGACGCCCCGTGTGAATGGGGCGTGACTCTGTAGTAGTTCACAAGTCTAGAAATCCAGTTTCGGTTAACTCATTTAATTGTCATCTCAGCTCAATTAAACTTAGGAGTTCACTGAAATTGATTCTCTTAAGTACAATGAACTCTCTTTCATTGGATTTAAAGGAACTGTCAAGATGAACTGTTTTTCCTTAAAAGAATGAAATTAATCTGTCTGTGGCGCATGCCAAATAATCGTATCGCTTTGAATGAAGGTGGTTTTGCTTACCTCGTTGGCAGATTATAGTAAACTGGCTTATTTTTGATTCATTTGTTCTGAAAACAAGACAACATTTTTTGCTTTCCTAGAAAACACTCTTGATTTGGGAGTATTTAGATACTTGGACTAGAAACGAGACTCGGCTGTAAGTAATAAAGCTTTTTTTTTTCAACAGTGCGAGTGTTTGAAAACAGCTTCACCTCAGCAGCTCGTTCTCTCAGCGCTCAGCGAGGCTTGAGTTTCAGTGTTTCAGACTCGCGGGACGTCCGGAGGGAGGAGACGCTCTTAAAGAGTGATTTGTAAAAGCTCCGTGTTTCTCCTCGTGAGACTGAAGGCAGATGCGGAGCAGGTCAGAGGTGCGGAGCGTTTTTGGGTTATAGATGTCATGCAGAGGATTTCCAGGCTGTAAAACATCATCTGCTCTCGCAACGGGCCGTTTAAGAGCATGTGCAGCTCATATTTCAGCCTCGGATCGCATGAAATAACACTGTTTCTCGAGCAGGAGGCCTGATCAAGTGTACTACAGGGGCTTGAAGGCGAAGTTCATCCAAAAATGAAGATTTACTCACACCCGAGCTGCTCCGAACTAACTAGAGATGTTGAAGCGTTTGACTATGGGAGGATACTGTGGTTTTCTTTAACATCTCGGTTACTAACATTCCTCTGAATATCTCCTTTTGTAAGAGAAATTCAAACAGGTGAAAGAGGGAAAATCATTCATTCATTTTTCCAGTGGTGTCCAAACCGCATATTTTAGTTCCAACCTCAATTAAACACACCTGAAACAGCTAATCAAGCTCTTTCTAGGAACTAGAAACTTCCAGGGAGGTGTGTTGAAGCCAGCTGGAGCTAAACTATGCAGGACACCGGCCCTCCAGGATTGAGTTTGGACACCCCTAGTCCGTTATTCATCAGCGGTCTCTGCAGCGGACAACTTATCCAGCATACGTATTATGCAGCGGATGCCCTTCCAGCCGCAACCCATTACTGGGAGACACCCATACACACTCTGATTCACACTCATACACTACCAATGTTAAGTTTATCCAATAGCGCATGTGTTTGGACAGTTTGGGACACTGAAGCACTCGGAGGAAACCCACACCAACACGGGGAAAACATGCAAACTCCACACAGAAACGCCAACTGGCCCAGCCGAGGCTCAAACCAGCGACCTTCTTGCTGTGAGGCAACAGTGCTTACCACTGAGCCACCATGCTGTCATGATGGAAAATTAATTTAGAAATCAGAAGTTTCTAAGAGTTTTTATTTCAGTGTGTTGATGTACTTCCAACTGAAATATAATATAATATAAAAAACTGTATTTTTATATTATATTAATTTTCTATTTATTAATAATATTATTACTTTTATATATATATATATATATAAATCGTGTGTTGCAGACCTCTTGGCCAGGTCACCTTTGTAAATGAGATCTTGATCTCAATGGGTTTTTATCTGGTTAAATAAAGAAACATAAAATGGAATTTTGAGTAAGGGGCGGGGCTTTCTTTTTGCGCATCATTCCTTCATAGCAAACCTAACAATAAAAGGGGCGTGGTTAAGAATATTGTGGCTGTAGCGTCAAAGGCACATCAGACAGCAGGAGCTAATCGAAACGCTGAAGCAGATGCTCGAACTTTTGATTATCAAAAGAAAAATAAGATATTAGTTTGCATGGATTAATTATTCACCTAAAGAATAACAATGTGCACTAGCTACTATAAACGCTTAAAATTTAAAAACTATCTTAAATTAAGTAAACCGCTAGGGATGTAGCGATTCACCTGACTCACGATTCGATATGATTCACGACAGTAATTTCACAATACGATTTAATCACAATTTTTTTACAAAATTATTTGAAACTAATTTAGCTCTTTCGTTTTTCTTAAATGCTGCAAATTTTTTACAAAATAATATATTTTCAGCCATAAATAAATTGCTATTTTAAAAACAAACAAACAACAACAAAAAATAATAATAATAATAATTCAAACTAAAGAAGATTCTTTAATAAAACCACCTAAAGTGGTAGCAGTAGGTAGTGCTGTCGCCTCACAGGAAGAAGGTCGCTGGTACGAACCTCGGCTCAGTTGGTGTTTCTGTGTGGAGTTTGCATGTTCTCCCTGCGTTCGCGTGGGTTTCCTCCGGGTGCTCCGGTTTCCCCCACAGTCCAAAGACATGCGGTACAGGTGAATTGGGGTGGCTGAATTGTCTGTATGAGTGTCTGTGTGAAAGTGTCTGTGGGTGTTTCCCAGTGATGGGTTGCGGCTGGAAGGGCATCCGCTGCGTAAAAACTTGCTGGATAAGTTGGCGGTTCATTCCGCTGTGGCGACCCCGGATTAATAAAGGGACTAAGCCGACAAGAAAATGAATGAATGAATGTTTTCTGGCATAAGCTGAGCAAAAAAACTCATGGCAAAAAAAAAATACTGATTAGAGAATGGAGTTGAACATGATTATAAAGGTGAATAATTAATCTTACTTGTCTAGTTAATTAGTATAAGTATCAGTGTGATACATTTAGGAAGAGATAATCTTGAACATTTTTAAATATTCAGTAATAATAAGCAAATTATTAATTTATTTTAAATGTTATTATTTGTTTACAAAGCTGTCAGTACTCTTGCTGCTCAGTACCTTACTGACTTGCTCTGTCCGATTACCCCCTCTCGATCATTGATCCCATCTTATGATCTCCATTTACTCCACCGTGCCCAGAACACACCTTAAAACAACGAGGTGATCGAGCGCTTGCTGTTGCTGGTCCTTCACTCCGGAACAGTCTACCTACTCACATTAAACTTTCTCCCTCCATTTCTGTTTAAGTCTGTTTATAGACCTATCTATTCTCTCTCGCTTTTAATCCTCATTGATCACTGTTTAACTGCTTTTATTTGTTAAATGTTTCTCTGCTTCTCTGTCTTTAGTACTCTTCTCTACAGCACTTCAGTTGTTTTTAAATGTGCTTAATAAATAAATATTGTGTTGTAAATTGCATCAAGATCTGAATGTGACCTTATCTGTAAGTACATTTTAAATAAGGACCAATCGCTCACTTTATCGATGTCTTATCATTTCGTTTCTCCCCGCCCTTTATTGCAAAACCGTACGACAGAATTTTGCATGCTCAAAAGCTCTATTGTGGCCGCAGCTTCATCCTTAGTGCTTATTTAAACAGTGCTGCTTGATGTATTATATATAAAATCGCCAATATATTCATGCCTGAATTTTCCGTCGTGATGAAAATTATTGTACAGATGCGTTTTGCTGGGCTCGGACGTTTAATGGTTTGTTATTTTCATGGTCATGCGAATGCTGCTCGTGTGTACAGTGATTCAGCTGAAGTGATTTTGTGCAGGCGGCGCTTTCTGCGAGGGGTTAAGGAGTATTTTGACAGTCTCTGAAGGTGTTGCTTTCAGCCGTTTTAATTGGTAGGAAATCCATTTACAATGTGTGCGCCGGTGACATTTTGCTCTACAAGCAGAAAATAACTTTGTGCCCTTCAAGAAGCCCGCTTCTCCTTTCACAGGAATAATGTTAATAGCGAGATTAGACTCTCTGAAGTCCACTCGACTAACACGGAGCGGAGCTAACCAAGATTGCTTTAAAACATCCGTGAAACATGCGGTCAAACCAATGGAGGCACTCAGGCGCGGCGGAGGAAGTGACACGTATTGTTTACCTACAGACAAGTGTCACCTTTTGTTATTTCTACATAATTGAACATTTAGCTTCAGAGAGAAGTGAGAGAAGCCATTTAGCTGTCGTTCTGACTGTCTGTTTGCTTTTGAAAGTCACCAAAGTCTTTCTTTCTTTTCTTTCTTCATCACCGTTTCTCTTTGTCCATCATTATTGTATATCTGTACGCAAATTTGACTTCAATTTGAATTTGAGGGTAGAGAGGCTGTACGGGTGCTGATATTACTTAAATATATCATGGCTATCAGCCAATCAGATTCGAGAACCAGACAGAACTGTTGTGTGTGTCTGTGTATATATATATATATATATATATATATATATATATATATATATATATA
Organism: Danio rerio; assembly: GCF_049306965.1. Lineage (NCBI taxonomy): Eukaryota > Metazoa > Chordata > Actinopteri > Cypriniformes > Danionidae > Danio > Danio rerio. The sequence goes on along the minus strand of NC_133195.1, from coordinate 1,704,370 downwards.
TATATATATATATATATATATATATATACAGTTAAAGTCAGAATTATTAGCCCCCTGAATTATTCGCTCCCCTGTTTATTTTTTTCCCCAATTTCTGTTTAATGGAGGGAAGATTGTTTTAGCACATATCTAAGCATAATAGTTTTAATAATTCATCTCTAATAACTGATTTATTTTATCTTTGCCATGATGACAGTAAATAATATTTGACTTGATATTTTTCAAGACACTTCTATACAGCTTAAAGTGACATTTAAATGCTTAACCAGGTTAATAAGGTAAACTAGGGCAGGTTAGGGTAATTAGGCAAGTTATTGTATAATGATGGTTTGTTCTGTAGATTATCAAAAAAAAAAAATTTGCTTAAAGGGGCTAATAATTGTGTCCCAAAAATGGTTTTTAAATAATTAATAACTGCTTTTATTCTAGCCGAAATAAAACAAATAAGACATTCTCTACAAGAAAAAATATTATCAGACATACTGTGAACATTTCCTTGCTCTGTTAAACATCATTTGGGAAATATTAAGGAAAAAAATAAAAAAGGAAAAAAAAATCTAATGTGGGCTAATAATTCTGACTTCATCTGTATATTAAGCTGAGTCTGAGAGTTTTATTTATTTGATAGTTTATTTCACATGTCTTGTTTGTAAAGGCTAAATACAAATAAAAAGTAAACATAATTTTTTTTGTACTGTTTTTATTTAAAGTTATAAAAAATTTGTAAGAGCCAGGATGTTATTATAGACTTTGCAAATTCAGTTTGCAGATATTGGTGAGTACAAACATCCACTGTGTGCAGTCTTGCCAGTTTTTTCCTGGCTTTTTAATATTGTCTATATTGATATCGGAATTATATCGTATCGACCGAAATTAAGAATTATATCGTCATATAAATGTTTGCCATATCATCCGGCCCTAGACATAAATAGACTGGGGTTTATTGTAAAAACACCACAGTGTTGGCTTCCACTATTCCACATTGTTCTCTGTTTTCCTCAGGAGCTGAAGCGTGATAGTTCTTGGAAGTTTTTGCTGCGTTGCAAATCATTATTAAGGATAATTTTTTATCCTCAATAAGTTGTTTGTTGCTAACCAACTTGTTCTAGCATTGCTTTGCCATTTCAGTTCAGGGCTTCATGTGATATAACCGCTGAACTTTTTTCCTAATTAATACATAAATGAATAACAAAATGAGATCTTAAAAGGGTGTTGTTCACTCTGTCGTCATTTACCGACTCTCAGATTGCTGCACAAATCAAAGATTTATTGAAGATGTTGCTAAACCGTTGACATTCTCGTCATATTTTTCATTGGGAGCTGGAGTATGTGAACTATCTGCTGTTGTTTACTGCAGATTACCACAGAATGTGGCTGAGTGAATTATGAAAGATTGATGTTTTGGGTGAACTATCGCTTAGATAGTAAAACGGAGAACAACAGATGTGAAACGGGCAAAATGAAGCGGACTGTAATAAAACAGAGCCTAGCTGAAGCGAGGTTGTGTTTATGCCGTCTCTAGTCATGTTGATTAATCTGACGCCGTCTCTGACTAACCTTCTGTAAAATAACATTTTCCCCCAAAACAACACCAGCTCTATTTGTGTTTCTTCATGTTGATTGGATCATTATTTGTGTTTTTCGGTCTATTCCAGGAGCTGATGGCTTTCTGATTGATTCCATCACCTCCTGCCACCGTATTGCTTTCCACATCTGGCTGGTTTGCGATATTAGGAATCGATTTTCGGCTTTTTGTTTTCGAACAACCTGCGTGGAGGAAAAGTCTCGATCACTAAGTGGGTGTTTACGAGCATGCGGGGATGGAGTTGTTAACCCGTGTTTATTGGGGACTGTGAACGGGCTTTGCCCTTGAGGTTTTATCTGACACAATAATTATTTTATTATGTAAATGAAGAGCAGGCTATTATTTCATTAGCAGGGCTGAATATTTGCAGCCTTAGATTAGTATGCAAATCATCCCCGTTAGTGTCCTTGCTGCCACACTGAATGTTCGCAGCGCGTTTGGCCCATCTGGAGCGGAGCGCTGTGTTATGGGCTCATTAAAGCTTTTGGGCCGTTCGTGCTGCACAGCGAACCGAGAGGTGAGCCAAACATTCACTGGGCTATGAAAGATCTGCAAGGCATTGTCAAAATTAAAAAATGCTCCAAGAGCCAGGAAGATTCTTTGTAAAAGATATATCGAGGGAGCAATGCAGAACGCATGCAAATATATTATTGATGTAAGTGTAACAACGTTTTTAATCATTTTGATTTAAAAGAAAATTGGCGAGCCTGCCAGGAGTCCCAATATCTCTCTATTTGGTACCTGTATCGGACAAGGCGGGAGTAAAAAATCTCCAGTTTAAAAGGAGATTTTGGTTTCTAATGAGGCAACACTCAAGGGAGCATTGAAGAGAAAAATGAAGACTTCTGTAAGAACCAATTTGTTTTGTAAATCATTTAACAAATAAAGGGAAAATGACAACCAACGAATCGTGTTCATTCTGAAAATCTAGCGAGCCAGCCAGGAGATCAATTATCTTTCAATCGTTCCCTGGATTAGACAAGGCAGATCAATTGAGAAATTCTCATCCATTTAATGCAGGGATGTCCAACCTTGTTCCTACACCGGCCCTCCAGGACCAAGTTTGTTGGTCTAAGGCCCCGTTTACACTAATGCATTTTCGTTTTAAAAAGTTTTGCTACAGTTACGCCATCCGTCCACACTACACCTTAGTTCTCGAGCGCCGAAAACGAAGCGTTTTGAAAACGCTGGAGAGGCCGTTTTCATTCTGAAATGCTGCTGCTCCGTCTCAGTGTGGATGAGTGAAAACGGAGGCTGCGTCCGAAACCGCCTACTACTCAGTAGGTACTGCATTTGGCCGTTAGAAAAGTACGTTCTATACAGTATGAACATGAAAAGTATGAATGGAATTCGGACATACTACATCCGCCATTTTGTCATGGTCACGTGACCTACCTGCGTCAATTGCGTCGCTTTACTCCCATTCATGAATTCGCTCGCGGGGCATCATGGGATAGCGCAGCATGCATGGGATGCGCACTCCAGAATCTCGCCGGAAGTAGTAAGTCATCCAAGTACTTCTCGCATACTGTTTTTCGAATTCTTTGAATTCGGACATACTACTCGGCTCGCATACTGATTTTAGCGTACTATATAGCATGGAAGTATGCGGTTTCGGACGTAGCCGGAGACATCTGAAAATGGAGGCGGGGCTGCTGAGATTCGCTACCTGATTGGGGCTTTTGTGTAATTGCGTATCCTTCCCTTATTCGTCAAGCCCCTATCACATGACTATAACACATGGGGTTAACGCTACCGGAAGACAGAACTGTAAACAACAACACGGGCACAGAAATGGGAGCGCTGTTTGCACTATTGTCTGTTTTAGGCGCCATTGTGCAGTTATTCATTTGTTACGTTTAGTAACGTCTCGACCTCGTCGTCTGTCCACAAAAACACCTCTCTTGCTTTCTTTGCCATCGCGTTTAATGTTCAACCGGCGTTTGTTGACTAACAATCACCAAATGCCGAGCGAGACACATGCTTCCTGTTTATACTAGAATGCCCATGCCCAGAGTGCACCATTGGTCACGTGATATACGTTTTTGGTGGTGTAGTGTGGATGGAGATATGTTCAGAGACGCTAGGTGAAACGCTAGTGTGGATGCGGATCGTTTTTGATCTAAAACACCGTTTTAAAACTTAAAATGCACTAGTGTAAACGGGGCCTAAGGCAGGGATGTCAAACTCAATTCTTGGAGGACCGCAGCCCTGCACAGTTTAGTTCCAACCCTGCTCCAACACACTTACCTGTAGGTTTCAAAAAAGCCTGAAGGACTCAATTAGTTTGATCAGGTGTGTTTAATTAGGGTTGGAACTAAACTGTGCAGGGCTGCGGCCCTCCAAGAATTGAGTTTGACATCCCTGGTCTAAGGTTTAAAAGGAGATTTTGGTTTCTAATAAAGCAACACTCAAAGGAGCATTGGAGAGAAAAAGTAAGACTTCTGTAAGAACCAATTTGTTTTGTAAATCATTTAACAAATAAAGGGAAAATGACAACAAAAGAATAATTTTTATTCTGAAAATGTGGCGAGCCAGCCAGGAGTTCAACATTCCTCTGGTGTTGCCTGTATTGGTGCCACATTTGAGAAACCCTCAACCATCTTCCAGTTTATACAGATTGTAAGCAGTAGTTGCTCAGACTTATGTACTTCCAACTGAAACGGAAAATTGATTAGGGGCGAGGATTGATTGTGTTCATCATTCACTTGTAAGAAACTAACATTAAAAGTGGATGAAGAATATTGTGGCTTAAGCGTCAGACTGACTTCAACAGAGGAACATTGTAAGATGTTTTTTGCTCAGTGGACTAACTTGCATGGATTTATTTGTTCACCTTAATAACAACAATGTGCTCTAGCAAAATAAGCACTGCACATCGTGATTTCACACAGACTTTAAAATGAGATTTTGCTTTCTAGTGAGCTAAAGCAGGAGAATTGGAGAGTGCCTGATAAAAAAAAAAGACTTCGATAAGACCTCAGAGTAAAATGGCAAACTGGTATATTTTTTCTGTCATGCATATGTAAGGCAGTGGGATTGTGTGGATCTGGACCCCATTGGAATAGTCACAGCTCTGTCCTCGGGCCAGATTTCATGGCTATTCCGGCCTCTCTCTCTCGTCAGAGCCAGGCTCGTCACAGACAGTCAGATGGTGTGTGGAGGTGTTTGGTTTGTGATGTTCAAGAATATTATGTGTGTGCGAATGTGCGTGTATGTGGGCAGACGCTTGTGTGAGAAATGAGCTCAATTTCCTGTCCTGTAGATAAATTAAACACTGCGAGACGATTCGGTGGGTGTTATATTCAGACGATGTTTCGCTTTGGTTCGGGACTCTCTTTGTTTGGAAAGGCTTTGAAAACTACAGACTCAAATAAAGGCCTTTTGGGAGACATGAAACCGATATCCGGCACTCATTGAAGATGGCCACGCTCAGATTAAATAGAAAAAACTAAAAATAAAATCAGTTTGTACTCCGTTTTAGTCAGAGTGTACACAGGGTTTTAGTTTTAGACTGGTGCTGCCCTGCTGAAAAATCCAGCTTAAACCAGCCTAGGATATTTGGCTGGTTTTAGCTGGTCGACCAGCCTGATTTTAGAGGGGTTTTGGCCACTTCCAGGCTCATTTCCATTCATTTCAAGTCTGATCATAGCTGGTCAAGCTGGAAAGTGACCAGGTAAAACCATCTAAAACCAGCTTGACCATCCTGGTTTAAGCTGGATATAGCTGGTTTTGGCTGGTTTCGGCTAGGCTGGTCAAGCTGGTTTTAGCTGGTCATCTCTCAGCCTGTCCAGCTAAAACCAGGCTGGAAATCAGCCTCGAAGTGGCCAAAACCCCTCTAAAACCAGCCTGGTCAACCAGCTAAAACCAGCAAACCATCCTAGGCTGGTTTAAGGTGGATTTATCAGCAAGGTGATTGTCATGGCTTCCCTGTTTTAATTTGTATTTTATGTATTTGTTTATTTTTTGAAGTGAACATAATTCAGGGATTCTGTGACCTTGGGAAACATCTTTTTAAATAAAAAAATTACGGATCTAAACTACAAAAAAAAAAAAAAAACATTGTAATGAGTACATATTGTAAGACTATATTGTTTTAGTTTATTTAGCTTTGAATTGTCAAGTTTAGCCATGTGTTTATTAATCAATCTTTCCCTGTAATCGTAATTATGAAATTTACTATTAATTAATGATGATTCAAGATTGTTTTCCACTCAAATATTATGTTTCAATCAAATCCAAAGTTTGTATTTGACCACTCATAGGCTGCGTCCGAAACCACATACTTCCATTCTATATAGCAGGGGTTATCAACTGGTTTGTCCATGGGACCCACATTTGTACATGGTCATCAATCCGCCAAATTTTTAGGAACAATTTTAGGAATTATACTTACTTTGTATTTATGTGTTTACATAAACATGTAGTGACAGATACATCATAAGAAATTCACAAAGACTTACAAATAAACACTATTTCTGTCAATCTCAAAATTGATCAGATTATAGAAAAATGTGAAAATGACAAATACTGTTAATAATAAACTGTTATTAAAACATGTTTTCTGGTTTCTAAATGTCGTTTTAATTTAGAACGTTTCATGCTCTCTTATGAAAACACCTTACTACAAATGACACTGAGGCTTTAAGTCTTTTTTGTCGTCATCTCCATACTTTACATATTCGGGGTCGTATTTGCGCTTTAAATTAATTAAATGAAATTTCACATGTCAAACGGTAGGGTTGTTGCGCATGCATTTCAAAATAAAAGTCCGGTATAAGCAAAATAAGTAAAAAATTGAACTTTTGTTGGGTTTTTTGACCACACACCCTGCGACCCACTGAAAATGTTCCTGCGACCTACTTTTGGGTTGCGACCCACCATTTGAGAAACACTGCTATATAGTATGCTAAAATCAGTATGCGAGCCGAGTAGTATGTCCAAATTCTTCGAATTCAAAAATCACTTACTACTTACGACCTAAATACATCACAGATATGCTCACTGAATACAAACCCAACAGATCAGTCAGATCATTAGGATCATATAAACTAGAAGTTCCAAGAGTTCAGTCAAAGCAGGGTGAATCTGCCTTCAGCCACTACGCCCCTCGCTGCTGGAATCAGCTTCCAGAAATGATCAGATGTGCTCCAACATTAGGCACATTCAAATCAAGACTGAAAACACGTCTGTTTAGCTGTGCCTTTACTGAATGAGCACTGTGCTGCGTCCGACAGATCGCACTATCATGTTTTTCTCTTCTTCTTCATTCTTTCATATCACATTTTACCTGTTTTTATGTTTTGTTTTGTTTTTACGCATTTTTATTATTATTTTTTTTTTATTTTACTTGTTTCTTTTATTCTTGTTTATGTAAAGCACTTTGAATTGCCATTGTGTATGGAATGTGCTATATAAATAAACTTGCCTTGCCTTACTTACGACTTACTACTTGCGGCAACATTCTGAAGAGCACATCTCATGCACGCTGCGCTATCCTATGATCGCTTGCCAGTGAAGTGACGCAACTGACGGAGGTAGGTCATGTGACCATGACAAAATGGCGTATGTAGTACGTGTGAATTCCATTCATACTGCTCACATTCATACTGTATAGAACATACTTTTCTAACCGCAGAGTAGTACATTTAAATTCGAATGCAGTACCTACTGAGTAGTAAGCGATTTCGGATGCAGCCATAGACTTCATTATACTTTTGTGGTCATTTTGAATGAATTTTTAATTAGTAGAATCTGATGACGTGTTGTTAAATGATCATAATCTACCCAATGGATCTCTCAGTTGGGCGTTTGTCAGGTCTCCAATACAAAACACAGCCAGTGAGAGAAAAATAATACTCACTATAAACCACCTGATCCATTTTCAAAACCTTGCTAACGACCAATTTCATATAGGTTTAATTTGATCAGTAGCTTACTGAAATTTCATTTTATGGCGATGTTAGAGAGACTCGACTCATAATGTAACTTTTATAAGGGCTCTTGGATGCATGTGAAATGTGTCTTTTAATTTTGTGCTTCTCAAATGATATTAGCATGACATGGCACTAAGTCTGTGGATTAGCGGTAAATGACAGCAGTATTATTAGTGGGCTTTTATAATCACTCAGATTAAGTGTTCAGACACACGTCTCTCCTGCCCTCTGCCCGTCTCTTTCCTTCAGTCGTCTTCATTTGAATTACACACTCAATGCACTCCGGCGGAAGTCCTTGTCAGCCGTTTACGACATTTGCATGTGTTTGAAGTGCAAAATGTAGGAAGCGTGTGTTTCGCTAGTTCAACACTGATATTCAACACACATTGAAAGTAGGCTCGTTTTATAGCTGATCTCCATGCAACGATTGTAGATTTCGGTTGTACAATTATAGTCTGAGAAATAATCACGGTTACATGATTATTATGCATTCATTAATTTCAAAACACTACTAGTTTAGAAAATCATATGATACTTTAGTGTTATCCCCGCTCAGTAACCAATTAATACAGCACATAATAAAATAACAAACAATACTCTATTTCTCTCTTTGTGCTTAAATATAAGTGAATCATTTTTGACATTTAAACGCATGTAATAATTTTACACTGAAAATGACAGGTAAATGAATAAAAATAAGTGTAGATAAAATAGTATTGTTTAAAGCTGGATTTATACTTTCGCCTGTTTTTTTCAAGCACCTCGCGAAATGTACGAGGCTTTTATTCTTATTGCATTCGCCGTTGCGATATTCTTTAAAACGACAGGGAGCGGTCAAAAGAAACTGACTGTAAAGTCAGACGGATAAACAGAGAAGTAGGAAGTGTCCAGAACTACGTCATATCATTAATATCATTCAATATTTTTAAACTAATTATTTTTTATTATTTTTATAAATCATTTAATTGATGATAAAGTTTTAATCATTAAAATATATCATTTTTTAATCAAACTTTGATGTGTCACTTGCTTTTGTTCATATCTCGGACAGTTCTATTATAATTTATTAAAATATTAATGACGAAAACATGGTTTGCTCTGCAAATATATTTTTACTATGGCAAGAATAAAAGCAAAAAAGTAAACTTACTAAAAAATACTTTTTTTTTTTTTTTTGATTTAGCCACAATTCACACAGTACTGTCTGGCTAGTTTCTTTCCTCTACTTATGCTAAAAAGGCAATAATGGTCCAACATTCCTGACCATTATAACCAGTAAAGCCCAGAGAAACAGGACATTAGTGTAAACCGAGAGGTTCAAAAATTCCTTTCGAGTTATCAAAAAATTAATCTGTACCTTAATTATAGTTTTGTAACTATTAAATTGTTTTAAATTCAAAATTAAACATATCCATCAGTGTTAAACCTATGATTGGTGGAAAAACATATTGTTTAATTGTGTATCTGGGTCTCCACTTTGGCCATGGCCTCTTTTGGCTTTAACAAACTTATCCCTTAGGTTTTTCCAAACCTTTTAACAAAAACTTTCCTCGTTTCTCACTGCTATTGCAATTTCTAGCCAATAATTATTGATCATTAAGTTACCTCTATGATCATGGATAGTAAAGATGTCTGTACAGTCGTACTGTTTCAGACATAATCTCTTCAAAGTGATTTATATTCAACTCAAATCAAACATGGCGTCGCATGCACTGTTCACTCGAGTCTCAAAGAAAGCCATGCGCTCCGCCGGCCGTGTGCACTCAAAGCCAACCTCCGCAAAATTCACAATGACATCACATTTGCTGTGCGCACTCAACTATCGTTGAACTAGCGGATGCGTCAAGTATAAACCAGGCTTAATGCAGGGCTCGAAATTAGCGTTTTTATTCGGTAGCACTGATGCTCTTAACTTCAAAAATGTAAGAGTACCATAAAAAATTTTGTAGCACCGATCAAAAATAATCAAGCGTCACTGCAAATTGTATATTAACTGATTTATTGTATTTCGCTCTCATCCGCGCCCCTATTTGTAACTTTAGGTAGGTTTGCAAAACCGGTGTGCTTTTCATTGTGTCTTCCTTAAACTTCAGCCGTTTGCATTTCCCGCAGTCACAAAAGCTCCCTGTCATCTCAACTATGTGCGCCTGAGGAGCTTGAGCGTTTTGCGTCACGTGCGCGTCCCTCCATTTAAAATAGCAGACTTGCACGAAACTGCCTTGCTTAATAGCCTCAGTCATAGTCAATCCAGTGTGTGTGGTTATTAGTCTCGATGTACAAGCTCGGAACTTTACTGTTTGGCGTTGTTTTGACCACCGATTCGGTGGCGTGTCTCATTTTCAGTGCTAGATGAGTTTGTGCGGCCCTTTGGGGGAGTGCAGATATTTCCTTCTCAATGCGGTTTTAATTAACACCTTCATCCGTCTGGGTTTCTGCTCTCTCTGAGAGGTTGTAAAGGTCGGTGGATGTAAAACACGGAGCGCCTGACCTTTACACAGGTGAGAAAAGCTCACATAATGAATGCACTGCTTTAGAGTCGCTAACAGGTTCTGAGTCAGTCGCAGCGTCTGCTCAAACACGTTCTGGACACTATGATGATGGCGAGCGAGTCCTTCAGATGCATGTCCAGGCTGAGGTCAGGCTTGTTTATCAGAGGCTGATGATGGAGATGTTGGTGGCCGGGTGGTGATTTGTTCTCCTCACTAGACTTTGTTTCTGAATTCAACGGCAGTTTAAAGATCGTCATTTTCCCTCATGCATTTATGTGTGCCAAGAGTTTAGTTTTCACATTTTGACCCTGATTCATATTGAACTTATTGACTTCTCTGATGATTCCTCATTGTTTTTCTTTAATCAAAAATTGTACAGCTTTTACTAGATAAACGTGTTCCTTTTAAACATGAACGTTGATTTAAAGGTGCTGTATGTACGTTTTTGACTCTTCTAAAGCATAAAAAAACTTATGTCATTCAGAAACATGCTTAGTGAACATTGTTGTTAACCTGAAAAACAACGCTGGAGTCAGATATTCTGCTTGTACGTTATGTGCCAGAACGTCTGTCTTTGTTTTGGTCTCTTTAACCCACCCAATGCCTATTTAGCCAATTATATTTCAGCACCCGGGTTGCTTTGGTGGAAAACAGCTTATTTCATTCATTCAGTCAGGAAGACTCTAAGGCCCCGTTTACACTAATGCGTTTTAGTTTGAAAACGGATAAGTTTTGCTACGGCGAGTTCTCGGGTTGATGGGCTGTAGCGCTTGCCTGAGAGTGTCTGTGTGGTCACGTGATGTGTGTTTTCAGCGTTTTGGTGTGGACGGAGAGCAGTTCAGAAACGCTGGGTAAAACGCGAGTGTGGACGCGGATCGTTTTCATTCTAAAACGCCGTTTTAAAACTAAAACACACTAGTGTAAACGGGGCCTAAAAGTGTGTGTCCATGACTGAAATGAGACCTCTGGTGGACAGTAGCAGACTCCAGTGATACTCAGATTCAGAGTTCCACTTGAGGTGGTTATTAATTAGCAAATAATATAAATATTATGAACGTAAACATTAGGTGAGTAGGTTACATTGTAACTAGGGTTGGGCCGATGGCCAATAGACAACACGATGCTGAGCCAGAATCGCCGATCCTCCGCCCCACCCCCGTCGCAAACCCATTCGTGAAAAACACACACTCAGGCCCTGTTTACACTAATATGTTCTAGTATTAAAATGGCATTTTAGAAAGAAAGTTAATGCTAGTATAAAACCCCCTTTTAATATGGAAAATATTCCTTCTACACTGAAAAAAAATTATTCAGAGATGATTCCTTGGATTTACTCAATTTTTTTACGTTAAGTGGTGGTAAACAATTTATTTGTGTTGAATTTAAACAAACAAATTAAGTTGAACATTATTAAACCTAATTTGTTTGTTTAACTTCAACATAAATAAATAGTTTGCAACAGTTCTGCAGTGTATCGTGTGCTGCTGCTTTTATTTACAGCAAGACTTACATCAGCCTTTAGGCTTGACAGTCAGGCTCACTCCTGTTGGTGTCGTCAATCTGGCAACCTGCGCTTGCATGTGATTTGAACCAGGAGTGCAATACCTAGTTCAACCACTGGGTGTCGTTTACAGCGTTTTTGTAAACATTTATTATTATTATTTGTTGAGTCTCCCCATTCAGTTTGATAGAGCGCTTGGACCCAGAAGCCGCTTCGCATGACGTCACACTTAACAAGCGGACACTGCACCTTTAAATATGGGTTTGAGTCCTCTCTCTGCCCCTTGAATGTTTAGTTAGACCCTCTGCCAAGACTATAATATTACTGATCACAGTTTGCATGTTTGTTTGGATCAGTGTGTGGCTGGAAATACAGCTCATTATAATGCACATCTCTCGTTCCATCATCAGTCTGGTAAATAGCTCAGAAACTGACTGCATAATAAACAATAGGACTGTTTTACAGTGAGTTTACTGCACTGTTAGACTTATTTTTGCCACATAAATAAGCATCACAAATGTGGTGATATTTGTCAGCTGATGGAGCGCTCCAGAAGACATGCACAAGAAAGAACACACACACACACACACACACACACACACACACACACACACACACACACACAAGAGCGGTGACAGATCGTCCTGCTGCCTACTGTCATGTCTGTTCTCTACCTTGACTGCGTCAGCCTCCATCTGAGCCCACACACACACACACACACACACATGTGCAGTCTCACACGTGCACAATCTTGCACACATGCAGTATTTGAACACACATGCACAATAAACACAGACATACACACATTTACACACACATACACATCAATCACACACATACAGTATATGAACACACACGCTCTTATGTATACACACATTATACACAAACATACAATCACACACATACAGTATATGAACACACACACACACAAACATAACCACTAAAGGACATACATACACACACATACATATACATGCACATACATTTACTTGCACACATTTACACACACAGACACACACACACACACACACACACACACATTCGTATATACACTTACACACAAACACAAAAGCACACACACATATACACACATGCATGCATAGACACATACATATACACACAAACATTCACTTATGCACACACTAACATACACACAAGCATATACACGCATGCATACACTTACACACATGATCACCAAAGCATATACTTACACAAACACACACACTTACACACAAACACAAAAGCACGCATACATCTATTCACACACATACAGACAAACATGCATCCCTGCATACATGTACACATACATACATGGGGATTATTAGCAGGGTGTGACACACAGTCCTGAATGCATTGTGTGTACGTGTACGCATTACTGCTGCGTTATACTGTGTGTCAAATCCTTAAACAAATACTCTAACGCATACACACACATACACAAGTACACAGACATACACACATATGTATATGCGCACACACACACACACAAACAAACACACATATGGGGATTATGAACAGGGTGTGGCACACTGTCCTGTATGCATCGTGTGTGTGTGTGTGTGTAAGGTATGAATCACAGGTGCTTTCTGCCGCTCTGTGTGTGTGTGTCAGATGTTTATAACGCTGCGATGTTTATAGTTCTGCTGCTCGTTTCACTCTGTTTGGCCTGCAGCTTTATAAAAGCCTGAGTGATCAGTAATCTCTCTCTGTAAATGAGTAACAATGTCTGAGTCTCAACACACACACACACACACACACACACACAGGACATTCAATAACAGTAGAGGGCAGCTGCTGAAAGGGCCTGCTTTTGTCGTGTTTTTAACAAGTAATGCAATAGTAAATGATTATTTATCACTGAATGATCTCTGTTTCTACATATAATCGTCACGTGCATATATTATAATTATGTATACAATCATATTGTTTGTGTTGTCTTGTGTTGTGTTGAGTCATGGTCAGGGTTAGAGTAGTCTCAGTTAATGGTGGGTTAATATTAGCCACAGGATTAGGGATTGGTTAGAAATTCTGTGAAGTGCTTTGAAATGATCATTTTTATTGGATGTTTGACATAAACTCAACTGAATCATGAAAAGAGGGCGGGGCATAGAGTAGCTCCTCCCCTTTATAAAAAAAGCCAATAGGGTTTAGTAGTTTTTTCAGCTCTGCCAGTGAGAGTGGTTGACCTCAAGCACATCAAATGAGAAGAAAGGGGCGGGGCATGTCAAATAGTAGAAAGCATCTGATTGGTCATGGAAGTTTGACAAACTGAAGTATGAGGTGACGGCAAAAAAACAATTGGTAAAAAGAAAATTTAAATGGATTTTAATCCATCTCATTGAGACTGTGTGCTCTACTATATCGTTGGCTTGTGTTTGTGACGTTTTTAACTCAAAGTAATGTGTGTCTGTTGCAGGCGGCTGCACCTTTGATGATGGTCCAGCACAATGCGATTACCAGCAGGACCCGTATGACGACTTCGACTGGACACATGTCAGTGCTCAAGAAGTGCCGTTCCTGCCCTCTGACCTGCCCCAGGGTGAGTCCTACACACCACTGCATCAAACACACTCTGAATGGCGTAGGGGTGGGTCCGCTCACAAAACTCTCGGTTCAGTTTTTAGTTTTCTGAAAAAAAAAATCTCCTATTGTAACACTTTTGTTAAACATACCACACAGCTGAAGTCAGAATCATAAGCCCTCCTGTATATTTCTGTTTATCGAAGATTATTTTCAACAAATTACTAATCATAATATTTTTAATAACTCATTTCAACTGATTTCTTTTCTCTTTGTCATGATGACAGTAAATAATACTAGACTGGATACTCCTCAAGACACTTCTATACAGCTTACAGTGACATTTAAAGGCTTCACTAGGTTAATTAGGCAAGTTAGGGTAATTAGGCAAGTCATTGTATAACAGTCGACAATCCAAAACAAATATTGCTTAAGGGGGCTAATAATATTGACCTTAAAATTGTTTTAAAAAATTCTCCAAAAGAACAAATATTATAGAAAATACTGTAAAAATTTCACAGGAGGGCGAATAATTTTGATTTCATTAGTACATCAGCATAAAACACGAGGCCCTGTATTCTAATTACAGTCTTGAACTTTTAACTTAGACCCCGTTTATATTAGTGCATTTTAGTTTTAAAACGGTGTTGTAGATCAAAAACGATCCGCGTCCACACTAGTGTTTCAACTAGCGTTTCTGAACATATCTCCGTCCAAACTACGCCACCAAAAACGTATATCACGTGACCATTCGCGCACTCTGGGCATGCACGTTCTGGTATAAACAGAAAGCATGCGTCTCGCTCGGCATTTGGTTATTGTGAGTCTACAAACGCCGGTTGAACAATGAACACGATGGTGAAGAAAGCAAGAGAGGTGTTTTTGTGGACAGACGACGAGGTCGAGTTACTAAACGTAACAAATGAATAACTGCACAATGGCGCCTAAAACAGACAATAGTGCAAACAGCGCTCCCATTTCTGTGTCCATGTTGTTGTTTACAGTGAAGGCTGGTCTGCTGTCTTCCGGTAGCGTTAAAGCCATGTGTTATAGTCATGTGATAGGGGCTTGACGAATAAGGGAAGGATACGCAATGACACAAAAGCCCCAATCAGGTAGCGAATCTCAGCAGCCCCGCCTCCGTTTTCAGATTTCTCAGTTTTCCCTCATCCACACTGAGACGGAGCAGAATGAAAATGGCCTCTCCAGCGTTTTCAAAATGCTCCGTTTTCGTCGCTCGAAAACTCCGGCGTAGTGTGGACGGATGGCGTAACCGTAGCAAAACTTATGCATTTTCAAATTAAATCGCACTAGTGTAAACGGGGCCTTAGTCTTTTGTTGGTATATGGGTATTCTGACATTGTGTTACATGCTACCTGCAAGTAAACGACGCAAGTCGCAACGACGCGTAACGCAAGCTCTGTGATTGGTCGGCTTGGTAGCGCTGACGAGTCTGGGCGGGACCGAGAGCCGCGTGAATGGTGTGAGCCTGATGGAGCGATTGTGCACAAGTGTGGAGTCCGGTGAAGGAGCTCCGGATGGAAAGTTTTGTTTTGTGTTTACCTCATGGTTAAAGTTGTTGCACGTCCGCCGGTTCCTGCCTCAAAATGAGCGAGTTTGAGCCACTTGTACATCCCGGAAGTGTTCAGAAAGAACAAAACACAGGCGAAGAAACTCGACACAGAGGAACATTTACACCTCACTGCCAACTAGCGTTTCAGAAGTGTTAATGCAGACCAATGAAGACAGCGCGCAGAAGTATAAATGCACAGCTACGCGCGTTACATGTGCCATGGGTTACGCCGGTCACTTGACGCAGAAGTATAAACCAGGCTTAAGACCGCAACAAACTCCGTACCGCATCAGATGTCATTCCCTCGCTGTAAATGTTAGCGCTCACGTTTTTTTTCTGCAGCCTCACTGTGCACACATCCTTAATCTCTACAAACAGGTAATTCGTTTATTGCGCTGGGTGTTTGATAGGACACCCAGCCTGTGTGAGCTTATATGTTAAACACTGTGGTTTGAAGTAGTTCTCAGCAAGTGTCCAAACTGAACTCTGACAAGAGAATTGAACTTTTTAGTTGTTGTTTTTTGCTGTCCCATCCCTAACATGCCCATGCACAATATACCAGCATTCGCGGCTAGAGGATCTGAAAGCAGTCTGTGGTCGGACGAGCTTTAATCTGCCCTTGGGCTTGTTTAAACAGTCCGGCAGATTTAGGAATGTTTTAATGGGCTGCTAACATTTGAACAAATTTGCAGCGGCGGCTTATCGTGTTAGGGGAAAGCTATTACAGAAGAAGTTGAGAGGAAATAGGCAGGTAACAGAACATTAATCTTCCTTCAACTGCTGTTCCCGCTCTCTGAACACTCTCCGGATGAGATCTGAAAAAAAAAAAGGCAGCTCGGCCATTTACATGACAAAACGTGCAAAGTGCCGAAGGGGAGAACGGCTTTGGTCAAAGGACTGTCATACGTGACACAATTAAGCTTTTTAAATGCGCTGAAAGAAGACGGCAGTAGCGGAGAGCGGAGCGTTGCGACCTTCACTTTTCACCTCTCCGACGTTTAATCACTTGTTTTCAGACAGGAAATTCTGCTCGGGGAAATTAAAGCATTTCACTCTCAGCTAAATTCCCTAATTAATAAGATATTAAGTTATTAATCAAGCCAGGAGAACAGAGAAGGTCGTCAGCCCTTGCTTTCAGTCAGGTAGAAGAAGAGGACCTGAAGGAGAACACTGCGGTCTTCGACTGTGTATGATAATGGCTGGACGTTTCTGATTGAATAACACCTTTGTGTTCATTAATAAACATGATTATTTAGCATAATTAGCATTATTTTTTGGTTTAATTTGTCATCTCAGTGTGTTTTCTGCTGTGTCAGATGTGCTTTTTCATCTGAAGTTGACAACAAAGGTGGCATGGTGGCTCAGTGGTTAGCACTGTCATCTCACAGCAAGAGGGTTTCTGCTTCAAGCCCCGGCTGGGTCAGTTGGTGCTTCTCTATGGAGTTTGCATGTTCTTCTCGTGTCGGTGTGGATTCCCTCCGGGTTCCCTTAGGGTGCTCTGGTTTCCCCCACAGTCCAAACAAATGCGCTATACGTGAATGTATGAGTGTATGGGTGTTTCCCAGTACTGGGTTGTGGCTGGAAGTGCATCTGCTGCGTAAAACATATGCTGGAATAGTTGGCGGTTCATTCCACTGTGGTGGCCCATTGATAAATAAGGGGACTAAGCCGATGGAAAATGAATAATTTGACAACGATTGGAGATTTTCATGTCGAGAGCATCGATAGAAACGCCTTTTCAACAGAAACCTGGAGAAAAGATGGATGAAGTAAATAGTGAAAATGGCAGAACCTGAAAGCTAGTCAGGAAAACACAGAGATAGGCTGAGTCTGAAGGAGAGAAATGAGGACAGAAAGAGAAAAGGACAGATAGAAAGTGACAGAATTATAGACGGGGAAAGGCAGAAGTTTTGACTTACAGAAAGGGAAAAGATGTGCACAGGAAGAGAAAGAGAAGGACGGAAAGACTGATGTGTACAGTAAAAGATAGAGAAATGTAAATGAAAGAAGGATGCAAGGATTGCCCTCTGCAATAGATTTATCATCTAAAACTTGCATCAAAACACACCCTAAGTGACATTTAATGTTTACAAAATTAAGACAGCACCCTCTAGTGGATTTGTAATGTCAAATGTACAACAAAACATACTCAGAGGAATGTATTTTAAGTTCCACAAAAACATAGGCTTCGGCATGTATTTCCAATGAGTCTGGGTTGCAGAAATGAGAACAGCAACATGGACAGAAAGACATTAACTTAATGATTTCATTAATTTCAGTGATAACATAAACTAAGTTTCATGATATCTATATGAAGACCGAAAGACAGACCTCGGTAGTACAGCTGTACAGTTCTAGATAAATTTATTTTTTATTTTTTTTGCGCAAGATTCCCCTGTAATTCTGTTGAACGTTTTTATTTTACTAAAACATGACTCTAAAATAAGAAATGACACTCATTTCTTCAAATTTAAATAAATGCTTTGAAAAATAATGTAACATTTAGGAAATAGGGGTGTACCAATAAATAATTGGATAGGTATCTCAATACTGAACTCAACAGGGTATGCTAAACATGTTTAGTATTAGGATTATTATTATTATTATTGTTTCAGAAATATGTAGACATGCTATTGGTATTTTGTATAGACTTGTGTGGTCTTTAAAGTAGTCCTCCATGCAGGAGACAATGATGACATCAGAAGACTATTCGTAATTCCCAAAAGTTGAATATTACCTTAGATGTATATAAATGCTTTTTGTCATGGACTATGAATAAATAAATAGACAGACAGACAGATAGACAGATAGACAGATAGATAGATAGATAGATAGATAGATAGATAGATAGATAGATAGATAGATAGATAGATAGATAGATAGATAGATAGATAGATAGATAGATAGATAGATAGATACATGGATACATAGATAGATAGATAAATAAATAGACAGACAGACAGACAGACAGACAGATAGACAGATAGACAGATAGATAGATAGATAGATAGATAGATAGATAGATAGATAGATACATGGATACATAGATAGATAGATAAATAAATAGACAGACAGACAGACAGACAGACAGACAGATAGACAGATAGATAGATAGATAGATAGATAGATAGATAGATAGATAGATAGATACATGGATACATAGATAGATAGATAAATAAATAGACAGACAGACAGACAGACAGACAGACAGACAGACAGACAGACAGACAGACAGACAGATAGACAGACAGACAGACAGATAGATATCAGATTCTCTCTTGCGCTATATCAGTTATAATGATTTTCTGTTAATGATTCTTTGTGCAAAGGCATCACTTAATGAACTGTAAAGGCAGATTCTTAGATGAGGACTTCAGCGTAGTCTGTTCCTGCTCTCGGTGCAGTCTGAGAATGTTTTATGGTGTGACGTAAACCTGCTGGCGTGATGGTTTTCCCCGTAATTGCAAACATTAAGTGACGCGGGCTGCATGGGCCATGTCTCGCTCCTCCAGGGAGTCATTTGGAGGCTGTGGACGACCTGACTCATTTCAACAGTAAGTGAACACAGAGCCTGCGGAGAGGAGACATTCTGACTGATGCTGGATATTCACACACACACACACACACACACACACACACACACACACACACACACACTGACTTGTTTCTATATCCCAATGGGGACTCTCATAGACGTAATGATGTTTCTACTATACAAATCGCGTATTCTCTCCCTCCACTCCAACATTACCCCTCAACCCAACCCTCAGAGGAAACCATCCACAGTTTTACATTCTCAAAATACTTCATTCTCTGCTATCTATACGCATGTTTACCTATGAAGACCACAGTTTTAAAGTCAACTAAAGTCCTCATGAGTCTGTGTGCATTTAGGTTTATCCCATCAGGATATCAAAACAAGTATGCACACACACACACACACACCGATTAGATTCTAGTGCTGTTTTTCACATCATTCTGCTTCACACTGATGGTGTTCTGCAGTAAAAGAAAGTCAATCTGATGGTATTATTTTGCAGAGATAATAATTTAAAGCAGCATACTCAAACTGTTGATGAAGATGGAGAGGATCTGATGATGACTACTAAAGGAAGCGCAGGCATTAAAGAGATTAAAAAACAACAACATTCATTTCCTTATTTAATAACACTCGAGTGGTTCTGAACATTTCTTCTGTTGAACACAAACTAGATAGTGTAGTTACTATACTAGCATAGAAGACACAAAGGAAGTCAACTGCTGTTTTCTCCAGCATTCTTCAGCATATCTTCCATTGTGCCCAGCAGAAAATTAAACAGGCTCGTTTCTCCTGTTAACAATATACACTCACCGGCCACTTTATTAGGTACACCTGTCCAACTGCTTGTTAATACAAATTTCTAATCAGCCATTCACATGGCAGCAACTCAATGCACTTAGGCATGTAGACATGGTCAAGATGACAAGAAGAGCATTTCTAAACGCACAACATGTCCAACCTTGAGGCCAAGGGTGCAATTCTGCTCTGAGAGGTGGGGGGGGACTAAATCCGAGTGATGGTGATACTGTTGTGGAATGTTGGTGATAGTTTTAGAAATGTGCAGCAATGTTGAGTAATTGTGTGCAGAAAAGCCTAAATTTGAAAAATAACTGTTTTCGACTCTCGAGGGAAAATTATAGCATGAAGTAAAGTGCTGTATCTAAAAAAAAAGTGAGGGGGACATGTCCCCCCTGTCCCCCCCGGGAATTGTGCCACTGTTTGAGGCGGATGGGCTACAGCAGCAGAAGACCACACCGGGTGCCGCTCCTGTCATCTAAGAACAGGAAACTGAGGCTACAATTCACACAGGCTCACCAAAACTGGACAATAGAAGATTGGAGAAACGTTGCTGCTCTGATGAGTCTCCATTTCTGCTGACACATTTGGATGGTCGGGTCGGAATTTGGCATCAACAACATGAAATCATGGATCATCCTGCCTTGTATCAGCGGTTCAGGCTGGTGGTGGTGGTGTAATAGTGTGGGGGAGATTTTCTTGGCACACTATAAGACTCATTGGTACCAATTGAGCATCAACGCCACAGCCTACCTGAGTATTGCTGCTGACCATGTTCATCCCTTTATGAGCACAGTGTCTCCATCTTCTGATGGCTACTTCCAGCAGGATAACACACCATGTCATAAAGCTCAATCATCTCAGGTTTCTTGAACATGACAATGAGTTCACTGTACTCAAATGGTCTCCACAGTCACTAGATCTCAACCCAATAGTGCACCTTTGGGATGTGGTGGAACGGGATGATCAGCCAACAAATCTGCAGCAACTGCGTGATGCTATCATGTCAATATGGAGCAAAATCTCTGAGGAATATTTCCAGTGCCTTGTTACATCTATAGTATATTACAAAGGATCAATGCAGTTCTGAAAGCAAAAGATGGTCCAACCCAGTACTAGTAAGGTGTACCTAATAAAGTGGCTGGTGAGTCTACATATCATTGTATAGTACAATTTCTGTATATTTAATCAATTAATAGTCATTAGAAAGCTTTTCTTGAACTGCAATTGAGTAAAAATGACAAGTTGGACCTCTTCCCAACAGGGAAAACCAGCAACAATCAGGAATGCATGATTATATGCAGTCATGGCTTTTTTTGCTATCAAAAAATATGATTATAATGGAAGTCAATGAGGCAAAACAGCCCCCAACATAATGAAAGGATAGTCAATTTGCCCCGAGTGTATTGTTGATTATTATTTTTTTTACCTTTTTAAAGCTATTTAAAAAAAAAAAAGTGTCAAAATAAGATTTGTCACCAAATATCATCCCAATTGCTAAAACACAGAGAAAGTTGTGGCTAAATTAACACCCAAAACTACCCCAGAACGGATGAAAACATCCCCAACAGCACTTGAGGGTTAATTTCCCCCAGATTGATGTGTGCTGTCATAAACACAGGCGTGAGGTTGAGTGGTGCTCATGTGGAGATGGAGCTCTTTATAAAACAGCTCAGATGTGAAACTGTGAGTCTCCGCCGAGGGCTCTGTGATCCGCCTCATGGATCGGCCTCTGGAGGATTCCTCATAAGCACTGGTTGCGGTGCTGTAGGACACACACTGTTTTACACACACCAAACTCTCAGACTGTAAACGCAGATGATAATGCTTGTGTCGATCTCCACTTCTGTGGCCTGTAGCGTAAATCTGGTGGAATAAACTCTTTTGTAGAGTAGGTTTAGAGTTGATAAAAGCAAACAAATACAGCCTGGTTAAGATCAGGTTCAGCAGATGTATAACGCTCAATACATGAACTTTGTCTGAACTCAGAGACTAATCTAGAGATTGTGATCAATACTGAAAGTCATGCAGCAAACAGCCAATCACAGATGAACAAGTGCAGCAAACAGCCAATCACAACACGAGTGCAGCAAACAGCCAATCACAACACATTAGTGTAGCAAACAGCCAATCATGACACATTAGTACACCAAACAGCCAATCACTACACATTAGTGCAGCAAACAGCCAATCAGGACACATTAGTGCAGCAAACAGCCAATCAGGACACATTAGTGCAGCAAACAGCCAATAAGGACACATTAGTGCAGCAAACAGCCAATCATAATACATTAGTTTAGCAAACAGCCAATCAAAGATGCACAAGGGCAGCAAACAGCCAATCACGACACATTAGTGCAGCAAACAGCCAATCATACTACATTAGTGCAGCAAACAGCCAATCACGACACATTAGTGCAGCAAACAGCCAATCATGACACATTAGTGTAGCGAACAGCCAATCATACTACATTAGTGTAGCAAACAGCCAATCACAGATGCACAAGGGCAGCAAACAGCCAATCACGACACATTAGTGCAGCAAACAGCCAATCATACTACATTAGTGTAGCAAACAGCCAATCACGACACATTAGTGCAGCAAACAGCCAATCATGACACATTAGTGTAGCGAACAGCCATTCATACTACATTAGTGTAGCAAACAGCCAATCACAGACGCACAAGGGCAGCAAACAGCCAATCACGACACATTAGTGCAGCAAGCAGCCAATCACAGATGCACAAGTGCAGCAACCAGCCAATCACGACACATGAGTGCAGCAAACAGCCAATCACAACACAATAATGCAGCAAGCAGCCAATCACAGACACACAATTGCAGCAAACAGCCAATCACCACAAATGAGTGCAGCAAACAGCCAATCACAACACATTAGTGCAGCAAACAGCTTATCACAGACCCGCATGTGCGGCAAATAGCCATTCACAACGCATTAGTGCAGCAAACAGCCAATCATAGACACACAAGTACAGCAACCAGCCAATCACGACACATGAGTGCAGCAAACAGCCAATCACACATTATTGCAGCAAACAGCCAATCACAACACATTAGTGCAGCAAACAGCCAATCATAGACACAC
Organism: Danio rerio; assembly: GCF_049306965.1. NCBI lineage: Eukaryota > Metazoa > Chordata > Actinopteri > Cypriniformes > Danionidae > Danio > Danio rerio. The sequence goes on along the minus strand of NC_133195.1, from coordinate 1,681,323 downwards.
AAGTACAGCAACCAGCCAATCACGACACATGAGTGCAGCAAACAGCCGATCACACATTATTGCAGTAAACAGCCAATCACAACACATTAGTGCAGCAAACAGCCAATCACAGACAAACAAGGGCAGCAAACAGCCAATCACAACACATTAGTACAGCAAACAGCCAATCATAGACACACAAGTACAGCAACCAGCCAATCACGACACATGAGTGCAGCAAACAGCCGATCACACGTTATTGCAGCCAACAGCCAATCACAACACATTAGTGCAGCAAACAGCCAATCATAGACACACAAGTACAGCAACCAGCCAATCACGACACATGAGTGCAGCAAACAGCCGATCACACATTATTGCAGCAAACAGCCAATCACAACACATTAGTGCAGCAAACAGCCAATCACAGACAAACAGGTGCAGCAAACAGCCAATCACAACACATTAGTACAGCAAACAGCCAATCATAGACACACAAGTACAGCAACCAGCCAATCACGACACATGAGTGCAGCAAACAGCCGATCACACATTATTGCAGCAAACAGCCAATCACAACACATTAGTGCAGCAAACAGCCAATCACAGACAAACAAGTACAGCAAACAGCCAATCACAACACATTAGTACAGCAAACAGCTAATCACAGATGCGCATGTGCTGCAAACAGCCAATCACAAACACAAGTGCAGAAAGCAGCCACTCAGAGTCATACAAGTGCAGCAAACAGCCAATCACAAATGCACAAGTGCAGCAAACAGCCAATCACAGACACACCAGCACCTACAGTAGCCGGCACATCATCACTTCCCTACAGGGCTAACAAGGTGACAGCGCAACTACAGGCCTGGCGTTCATATTACAGCTTTCTGACTGTTTTCACAGAGTTTTAAACATGAAGTGTTTTGAAAACCTGATCAGATAATCCAAATTCTTGAGCCCAGAAACGCAAAGCTTGCTCAAACTGAACACAAAATTACCTGATTGAAAGCCCAAAGCAGCTTCATGCCTCGGGCCTCTGGAGTGTTGAGTCAGGTCTGATGTTGTCCAGCTGGTTTTGGGAATGATGTAAAAGTGATTGCAGGGCACAGAAAGCCTCACAGTTCTCCAGCGCCGGGAGTAACCCTGACATGACAGTATAAATGGTGCTTCACACAGCACTCCCTTATCATCCGCCCGCCTCTGCTTTATTTTACTGTCATGTCCTGCACCGCGCTCCGCTTCACACTCGGAGCAGTTTAACAAACACTTTCTCCAGCAGCGTTTGCCAAAGTTACTGCACTGCAGTCGGGTGACAGCTCGGGACAGTCGGTGTCTAGACTGAGAAACTGAGGGCTGTTTAGGCTGCATCTGAAATCGCATACTTCCCTACTGTATAGTAGGCACGCTGAGTAGGATGTCCCAATTCATAGTATTTGAGAAACCGTGTGCATCCAATAGAAGCTATGACTTCCCATAATGCCACATGAGAGAATTCATGAATGGGAATGAAGCGGTGCGACTGATAATGATGAATGGCGGATGTAGGATGTCTGAAATCCATTCATACTCGCATCAACACTAAATAGTATGTACTTTTCTATAGTTGTGAAGTAAATTCAGATTCAAACGTAGTACATACTGGAGGAGTAGATGATTTTGGACGCATGTGAGGTGCCTATTACATACACAGGGTTGCACAGCAGCACACAATCCTCTTTAAATATGAAAAATCAAAGGATTAATATATTAGATTATTGTCTAGGTCAGGGGTGTCCAAAATCAGTCCTGGAGGGCCGGTGTCCTGCTGAGTTTAGCTCCACCACACCTGCCTGGAAGTTTCTAGTGTATCTAAGACAGGGGTCGGCAACCCAAAATGTTGAAAGAGCCATATTGGACCAAAAAAAACAAAAACAAATATGTCTGGAGCCGCAAAAAATTAAAGGCTTTATATAAGCCTTATAATGATGGCAACACATGCTATATGTATTTATATTAGCTATATTAGCATACTAAAAAAATGACTTCGTTGGCTACAAATACATACTGAGCCTTCATGATTAAATGTTCATTTCCCTGCAGTGCATCCTGTAGAGAATGACGCGCCACGTGACTACTCTGTTGTACGATGCCGTCTCAAGTTTAACTTAATTACAGTATATTAATGAATTATGTTTAATTATCAAGTTTAACTTCATTACAATATTAATGCATTATGTTTAATGACCAAGTTTAACTTCATTACAATATTAATGAATTATGTTTAATGATCAAGTTTAACTTCATTACAATATTATTGCATTATGTTTTGCTTTGATGAAATTAAAGAAATGCAATTAAGAAATCAGATTTTTTAATGTTTTTTTTATTTTGAGGATTCAAAAAAACAACATCAAAATGAATGTGCACAACGTGCCCCTTATCTGGACAACAATAAAACGCAGTGCAATAAAACGCAGTCTGCCATTTCCATTTTAAGATCAGCTCGAGTCATTCCTGGGAATGTGCTCAACAAGGAAGGGTCAATCTCCAAGGGTGTGTTAAGGAAAGACAGTCTCGATTTTTCCTTTCGCAATTCACAAAATCTGCTCCCGAATGCAGTTTGCATATCAACGATCGCACCTTGTAAATAATCACCGTTGAGTGAGTGATCGGGATGGGCTTCTTTGAATTCTCTCAGGGAGGGAAAATGAGAAAGCGTGCCCCGCTGTACATCTTTGGCATAGACAGCTTGCGCGCCATGGCGCATCACACAGCCGCCGGTTTGTTTACAACAGCTACCTGCCTGGCATCCCGCCCTGCTGATAGAAACGTGTGTCGCAGGCTATGACGCAAATCTTCGTTGACAGAAATGTTGAAATTAAATATTCTACACACTTTTACAGCATTGGAAAACGTTAAGATTGTTTGTCCTCCTATAGAAACCATATTAAAACAAAAAATATATTTACCTCCCTCATCGTTTTCCATTTTCAAACATTTTTTGAAAAAGTTTCAGGGAGCCACTAGGGCAGCGCTAAAGAGCCGCATGCGGCTCTAGAGCCGCGGGTTGCCGACCCCTGATCTAAGAGCTTGATTAGCTGGTTCAGGTGTGTCTGATCAGGATCGGAGCTAAACTCCAGGACACCGGCCCTCCAGGACCGAGTTTGGACACCCCTGGTCTAGATAAATATTTAAAAAAACTGGGCAACACATTGGCACAGTAAGTAGTGCTTGTGTTTTTATTAGTTGCATATTGGATGGTGCACTATGCACTTATATACTCAACCGTATAGCGTAGGCGTTTAGTGTGGTCCCCAATTGAATTTTTTTTTTTTTTTACTAAACTAAATTTCAAACCGTTTACTAGACAATGTTTAACAACAGGGTATATGCCAAAGCATGCTAGTGGGACTTTGAATTTGCCAGTAACCTGGGTTAAGCGCTTCCGGTCAACTATATGCCAATACAAACATTTAAGGTCAGTTTTTTTTTAAATCTGCAATCTCCACTGGCCGAGTGATATCCGATATAACGTGTGTCTCAGATTGCACTCGAAGCTCTGCATTAAATTAAAGTTTCCCCCGCCATGTCTTTATAATATGATCAATCATTTTACCCCAGTATATTCAATGGAGCCAGCTTAAACCAGCCTTAGTTGAGGGGGGTTTTGGCCACTTCCAGGCTGGTTTCCAGCCTGGTCTTAGCTGGTCAGGGTGGAAAATGACCAGCTAAATCCAGCTTGACCAGACTGGTTTAAGCTAGACATAGCTTGTTTTGGCTGGGCTACCAGCCTGACCAGCTAAGACCAGGTTGAAAATGGCTGAAAACCAGCCTGGAAGTGGCCAAACCCCTCTAAAACCAGCCAACCAGCCTAGGCTGGTTTAAGCTGTTGTTTTCTGTAGGGTTGCCAAATTAGTGAAATAAATGACCAAACTACCAAATAGTACCTGCCAGGAGTTCAACAGCAACATCGGGAGAAACCCAAAACCCAAAAGAAATGAAGTAATTTAACCTCAGCACTCCTTAATCTGTAGCTCCTCCCCCTTATCAGTATCCCCTCCCCATGCACTACTTGAGCCAAGCTGCGAGCGTTGAGGGTGTGAAGTGTACACACTTCTTTTCTTTTAATCAGTTGAATAAGTGCATCGCTCGGATATTTAAAGTGCACTTAAAAAGTGTATATACTAGAACTACTAGAAAGTGGCGTAGAGTAATGCTTAATTCTGTGATTTTTAACACATCTATTGTGTACGGTGTAAACTACTGGTCAATGGCAGTTGCGTGCTGCTGTGAGTGTGTGAAGATCCTTCAGAAGGACGTGTGTTTCTGCACAGGGACTGAGCTTTCCGCTCTACATGTCGTGGTCAGCGTTTGCCGGACTGAAGGGACGGTTCCTCCTGCTGTATGTGGGTCAGTGAAGGAGAGCGTAGGCGGATCAGTGCGCACGGGTCGCAACAGTGTTGTGGGAAGTGTGACGGCCATCTTGAGTGTCTTCTGTCAGCCATCTTGCAAAGAGCGTCAGTGTTACACGGAGATCCGCTCATGATGCTCTCATACACATCTATTCAGAGAGAAACATCAGTGTGGTTTTCTAGTCAGGGAGATGCTTGTCATGTTCATGTGGTTTGCTTTGGAGAGCAAATAAATACAGTCCACATGTAAAAAAAACATACTAATACATTAGTGAAGTGTGTTATACTGTGTATGTTGTGTAGTGAATGTTGTAGTATTTACTATAGTGAACTTTAATAAATACTGTAGTATACTTTAGTTTGTATTACAGTATGCTATGGTGTATTGTAGTGTAGTACACCCTATGGTGTTAGTAAGCTACAGTATCGACTGATTTGTTTATATTACTGTGGTTGTTGTGTTACCATAGCAACTGTGGAATCAACACAACAGGTTAATTCATGTACACTACAGTATTTACTATAACCAAAGAGCTTAGAATGACCAAGAGGCGACACTCAATAGAACGTTCCATTGCAACAGCAGCGCCCAGCAACAGTCTTGCGATTCCGCCATTTTGGAGGGAAAACGATCGGCCGGCCGTTGGATCTTATTACTGTCGCGATGGCAAGCAACTGCTTTGTTTTTTATTTATTTATTTAAAAAGTGCGTTAAAGCTAAAATACAACCTGAACGATGACAATACAACACTTACTATCACAATTATTGCACTTTTAATATTTTATTTTAAAGACTTATAATATGCTGTTGTTCTTTTGGAATTTTCATTCCAAAATGGCCGCCGCACTAGTGGCTGTTTTGCAAATCGCACTAGAGTGTCGCCTCTTGCTGATTCTGTGCTCTGCTATAACTAGGCCCACACCTAATGTGCACGCGCAGAATCCCGCAGATTTCCACAGATTTTTAATTCATCATTTATTCAGTTTATTTACTTGTGTATGTGTGTTTAAATTTATATTTATTCAGTTTTTAAATATATTTAAGTGGTAATATTGACTAATATGAAAATATTTGTATGATTTATGCACAATGGGCCGGTATAATGCTCTGTTCACAGCAGACGCGGAAAAAGCATCAAGCGTGAGTGATTTAAATGTTAAGTTAATGCAAAGACGTGAATAGACATCCTCAGGCGCGATACGCGTGAATTGAAGACGCCATACCTGCAAATGGCGTATCGTGAATTGAGCGTTTTGCGCGTTTGATGCACAATTGTTTAATTAATCACTCAAGTTCGAAAAATCTGAACTTCAGCGGACATTCGCGCCGCGTTAACCAATCAGGAGCTTGCTTTTGTAGGAGCATGCTTATGATGTATCGCCTGTTGTTGGTGTCCCGGGGAAATTCTCATGCCGACACCCACAATAGTTCATCAAACTGGGCTCGGCTTGGTCAGAAGCACCGCTGAAAGCTTCCATCATCCAGGTTACGTTTCTGGAGGAGTTGATGAACTCACAGAGCTTGGGTGCACCTCTGAAAGGATGTAGTGGACTCAGACACGACTCCAAACAAATCAATGCTGTTTTTCAGCCTTCATAAAGCACATAAACACAGCTATTCTCTCTATAAAATACATGTTAGTCACTCAGCAACGAAGCAGAGTCACCTAGCACAGTGGTCCCCAACCTTTTTATCACCGCGGACACCGCAGGGTGTCTTTACGTGAACACAGCTGCTGCGCTCGTGCATCCAGGTTAATTATGAACAACTCAGTGCGCATGCGCTAGTTGCACTATCGCAGTCTGATTATGTTTCAATCAAGGTTTACATGCATCAAATACAAAACATCTGTGCTAAACATACTACTGACGAACATACTAACAATAATACTACCATATAGCCGAATTAAATGTATGCATTGGCATGATACAGCCCAAATGAGTATGATTGTGTGAAATAGATACATATTGCAATGATTTCGGGTACGTACTTAGCGATGCACGCACACATATATGCACAATCCTTAAATGCTCTGCTGATTTTACTGTATAATACCTGTTTTATAACTTTAAGCTATCAACAACCACTACTGAGATTTATTCTAGCGATCGTTCTTCCCGCTCCGTGGTGGATTTTGGCATAGTCCATTTCACGTGAGATGGCAGGGGTGAGTGGAAGAAACCAAGTCGCGGGGGCAATATTTCTACAGCAATAATTTATGATTCCTTATGTGGCCCGGTACCAATTGTTCCGCGGACTGGGACCGGTCCGTGGCCCGGTGTTTGTGAACCACTGACCTAGCAGACAAAAGCCCTGCCCATCACACGAATCCGCGTCTATGCTCAGTAAATTTAAAATGGATTTTGACGCACGAATGAAGCGAGTAAACTCAAATTTTCACGCGTCTATTTACACCCAAATATCGTGATTTATCCATGCGTTCTGCGTCTGGTGTGAACACAGCATTAGATTGTGACGGTATGATAACCTTGCATAAAAATATCACAAGTTTCTCATTATCGTGATCACTGCTCTAAAATACATTCTTTTAAAATGTCTGGCTAAAATATGAAAGCTTTTTTTCACTTTAAGCATCATATGTTTTATTTTGAGAAACATTTTGGAGCAGTAACCATCCCAGCAGGAACACGACGTCAACATGATGTCAGATTAATGTTGTACCCTAACGTCGTCGGGACGTTGCATTTTGTTTTGAAATGAAAATGGTGTTGACATCAGAACCCAACGTCAGACCAACGTTAACGTCCAACCTAAAATCAACCTAATATCAATGTCTAATGATGTTACAGCTTGACGTCGTGGGGACATTACCACTATGATTGCAGACGTTGGATTTTGGTTTTCATATACTGACAAATAAATGTCAGTATTAGACATCAATATGACGTTGGTTCAGGATGTTGGCTTGACTTTAAATTTTGGTCGCAATGTAAATTAAAAATTGTACACAATTGTTAGGAACGGTATAGCCGTTTTTAAAACCTTGACTTTTCCAATCCGCGGTATACCTTGAAAATGGTTACCGTCCCATGTCTAGACCATAATCATTAAAACCTTCCATAACATGTCTCAATATTAATGCAAACGTTATTTCCAAAAGCATTAGTTCTGTTCTCGCGGCTGATACGGAGGGTTTCCGTCCATTGTGTGAAGGTTGAGCGTCTCGTCTCCCGCAGCAGAGATCTGAATGTCAATGCCCGCATTTTACATCACTGCCAAAAAGCAGCGGCCCGTTCCACTGATTCCCATTTCTGGAGCAATCAAAGAGAGCTCAGATGTGTTTGACGGGTCTGTTTTCCCTCTGAACGCTGACAGATAACAGATCAGCTTATATTTGCAGACCGCTGCTCAGCCGCTGGAAAATACACCTTTGCTAATGAACTAGCCGGAGCTGGAGCTTACTGTAGTGTTCTGAAATGAAATGAGGGCTGCTTCATCAAACAATGTTAGCTTTTGTTATTTTAACAAACACGTGTGTGTTCTTTCTGCTCGTGTGTGTGTGTGTGTGTGTGTGTGTGTGTGTGTAGTGTGTGTAGTGTGTGTAGTGTGTGTGTTCGTGTGTTCTTTCTGCTCTGGTTGGTGTGTGTGTGTGTATGTGTGTGTGTTTGTTCTTTGTACTCTGGTGTATGTGTGTGTACAAGTGTGTGTTTGTGTTTTTGAGAGAGTGTGTATGTATATGTGTGTGTTATTGCTTCTCTGGGTGTGTGTGTGTGTGTATGTTGTGATAGCTTTGGGTTTGTGTGTGTTCTTTCTGCACTGGTGTATAAATGTGTGTGTATACATGTGTGTTTGTGTGTGTTTCTGCTTTGGCGTATGAATGTGTGTGTATACCTGTGTGTGCGTGCGCGTGTGTGCGTGCGCGCGCGCGCACGTGTGTGCATGCGTGCGTTTGTGTGTGTGTGTGTGTGTGTGTGTGTGTGTTTGTTCTTTGTACTCTGGTGTATGTGTGTGTACAAGTGTGTGTTTGTGTTTTTGAGAGAGTGTGTATGTATATGTGTGTGTTATTGCTTCTCTGGGTGTGTGTGTGTGTGTGTATGTTGTGATAGCTTTGGGTTTGTGTGTGTTCTTTCTGCTCTGGTGTATAAATGTGTGTGTATACATGTGTGTTTGTGTGTGTTTCTGCTTTGGCGTATGAATGTGTGTGTATACCTGTGTGTGCGTGCGCACGTGTGTGCGCGTGTGTGCGCGTGTGTGCGCGTGTGTGTGTGTGTGTGTGTGTGTGTGTGTGTGTGTGTGTGTGTGTGTGTGTGTGTGTGTGTGTGTGTGTGTGTGTGTGTGTGTGTGTGTGTGTGTGTGTGTGTGTGTTTTGGCAGTGCTGGCGCTCTGCATTCTCCAGCTCTGTGTAAGGGGAACATGCTTTTCTTCTTTCTGCTCAGTCATGCTCTGATTGCGGTGAGGAGTGATGAACACACACACACACACACACACAGAACAGAACTGGCTAATGTGGATTCATTCACTCACACTCCTACACTCCTGCGCTGGAACGAGACGCCCTGCTCTGGTTTACATCAGATCATCAATAGGAGATGACGGGGAGCTTCCTTCATGCTTACTCACTTTAGTCTTTCACAAGCTCATTTACTGCACCACCCCAACCTCATTACAACAGAAGAATTTCTCCTGGAGCTCCACTCATAGATGGATGGAATGTTTATCCATTCATTCATCCATTCAGATTGGCAAACAGACAGACAGACAGATGTAACACAGACAGACAGACAGACAGACAGACAGACAGACAGACGTAACACAGACAGGCAGACAGATGTTACAGACAGACAGACAGACGTAAGACAGACAGAAATAACAGACAAATGTTACAGACAGACAGACAGACAGACAGACAGACAGACAGACAGACAGACAGACGGATGTAAGACAGACAGACAGACCGATGTAACAGAGAGACAGACAGACAGACGTAACACATATAGACAGACAGACGTAACACAGACAGACAGATGTTACAGACAGACAGACAGATGTAAGACAGACAGCTGTAAGACAGAAGCAACAGACAGATTTTACAGACAGACAGACGTAAGACAGACAGATAGACAGGCCTAACAAAGACAGAAGTAATAGACAGACAGACAGACAGACAGACAGACAGATGTTACAGACAGACGTAAGACAGACAGAGAGACAGACCTGACAAAGACAGAAGAAACAGACAGATGTTACAGACAAACAGACGTAACACAAACCACTGTAACAGACAGACAAAACATAGACATACAGACAAGTGTGACAGACAGAAGTGACAGACAGACAGACAGATGTAACACAGACAGATGTTACAGACAGACTTAACAGATGTAAAATAAAGTAATACAGACAGACAGACGCAAAAGAAGAAAAATAAAGAGATGACAAAAACAGATCTATTGAATTTCCATTAGTTAATTCTAGACTACATTTATTTCTATCATTTAATTTTTTTGTTCATATTTTGTACGTTTAAACTTTTATACATGCATTCATTTTCTGTTGATTAATATAGAATAATAATAAATTAATATTAATTATTCTATTAAATACAATAAAGTAATATTAATTATTTTATTCATATAAAATTAAAAATAACAAATGATTTAGGATTACATTTAATTCAAATGCAATTAATATGTTTTATCATGTCATATATGACTTTATTTATCAGTTTTCACATTAGTTTATTTATTCATGTAAACACACAGACGTATATTTGTTTTTTCTTTCTGATCCTCCATACTCAGTGTATTGTAAGTAGCAGTGGCCATTAACAGCTCTTTTTGTTGTTGTTGTTGCCGCGCCTTTAAGAATATGTGAAATAAGCAACAGATCAAACTGAAATGAGGCTCTTCTGTGTGTGTGTGTGTGTGTGTGTGTGTGCGTGTGTGCGTGTGTGCGTGTGTGTGTGTGTGTGTGTGTGTGTGTGTGTGTGTGTGTGTGTGTGTGTGTGTGTGTGTGCGTGTGCGTGTGTGCTGAATTAGTTTTCTTCTTCTTCAGAGAAATAATTTGTTTTTTTTTTTGTTATAGTAAATGCTGTTTTTTGCTGTTTCGAGCTTTCTTTAAGCCGCTGGCCTATTTTCCGCCGTGTGTGGAGCAGCTCTGTAAATTGCTGTCTTTTAAAGCTCACAAGCTGAAGCATTCTTCAAAAACCCCATGAAATTGGAGTTTCGTGGCTTTTAGTCCACCTCCATTAGCTTAGCGCTCATCTGTGTGCGAGTGTACGTTTAGCACATACTGTACGCGCACTACAGGAGCTTTCTTTACAGTTACAGGACAAATCCATGACATCATCTTGCACTTGTGGGCGTATGCAAATTCTCATCCAATCAGACACTCTCTTGGGCTGGTGACCCTGTTGTGACCTTTACTACTTGTAAATTATTCTTTGATAAATATAACACTAGTAGTTAGCCGTGGCAACAATCTGTCTAAAGTGAGGTCAGTTTATGTGTATATACACTCACTGGCCACTTTATTAGGTACACCTTACTAATATCGGGTTGGACCCCTTTGTGACTTCAGAACTGCCTTAATCCTTCATGGCAGAGATTCAACAAGATATTTGAAATACTCCTCAGAGATTTTGCTCCATATTGACATGATAGCATCACACAGTTGCTGCAGATTTGTCGGCTGCACATCCATGATGCCAATCTCCCGTTCCATTACATCCCAAAGGTGCTCTATTGGATTGAGCTCTGGTGACTGTGGAGGCCATTTGAGTACAGTTAACTCATCGTCATATTCACCAGTCTGAGATGATTGAGCTTTATGACATGGTGCGTTATCCTGCTGCAAGTAGCCATCAGAAGATGGAGACACTGTGCTCATAAAGGGATGGACATGGTCAGCAGCAATACTCAGGTAGGCTGTGGCGTTGATGCTCAATTGGTACTAATGAGCCCAAAGTGTGGCAAGAAAATATCCCCACACCATTACACCACCACCACCAGCCTGAACTGTTGATACAAGGCAGAATGGATCCATGCTTTCATGTTGTTGACGCCAAATTCTGACCCAAGCCTCCGAATGTGTCAGCAGAAATGGAGACTCATCAGAGCAGCAACGTTTCTCCAATCTTCTATTGTCCAGTTTTGTTGAGGCTGTGTAAATTGTAGCCTCAGTTTCCTGTTCTTAGCTGACAGGAGCGGCACCCGGTGTCAGGGCCGGAGTGGGACTCCTTTTTAGCTCTGGAGTTTCAAGCCTCAGACCGGCCCACCTCAGTCGATGACTGACTATTTTAAAATAACGTTATTTTCAATTCAGTTTCAAATGACACTAACACGTCTTTTTCAAGAGCACAGCTGCTTTAGAACTTCCAATGTTTTTCATAAAGATGAGAACATTAATTCTTTATAGATATTCAGTCCTTTGTAACAGTTGTCACACAAATAAAATATGTATTCCAACATAAGTAACCCAAACAGTATTTTATGTCTTAACACTGAACAAAAAAACATATTTTTCCCTGGTGAGGTTCAAACTCGGGTCGGCTGCGTCAATGCGTAACGTGCTATCCACTAGACCACGATGGCGCTGTTATGCAATGCAATGTTATCTGCTCCTGTTGATGTCTACTCTTTTTCTCCCCATTTTAGATTTCTGATCAAGTTATGTTAAGATTAAAAGTTAAGATTTATTTATTGAGCAGGTGTAATATTCATTAATATTAATTAATATTCGCTAAGGTGCCGCTGTTTGGGGTGGAATGGGGTGCAGCCTGCAGGTTACTGATGATCATCATTAACCTGCGAGCTGTATTTAGCTCACGGGGCTGCGAGAAAATAAATAAAAAGAGCGAAGCTGCGGCAAAATAAGGATTAAAAAGAGTGAGGTTATGGTCAAAAAACTAATAAATTAAACAAGTTTAAAACTGCTGAGAGTGCAAGCAGCTAGGAACATCGACCCTCTCAGCCAAAAAACGGACCGGCCCACCGGGAATTCTCCCGGTTCTCCAGATTAGCCAATCCGGGCCTGCCCGGTGTGGTCTTCTGCTGCTGTAGCCCATCCGCCTCATGGTTGGCCGTGTTGTGTGTTCAGAGATGCTCTTCTGCAGAGCTCGGTTGTAGCGAGTGCTTATTTGAGTTACTGTTGCCTTTCTATCAGCTGGAACCAGTCTGGCCATTCTCCTCTGACCTCTGGCATCAACAAGGCATTTGCGCCTACAGAACTTCCTATTTTAAAGCTGGATATTTTCTCTTAAAGTGTCTGATGTGTGCATGTTTATATGTGTCTTGTGGTCTCACACATGTATATAACATAATTTATTGCTATTATTAGTTTATACCTTTCTCATTATTACATTTTAAAAAAACTTTTTTGTTGCTTGGTTGGCATGGGAGAGGTCGGGTTGTTGTTCACGTAAAATTTAAAAAGCTATATAGTATGTGACTGTTGAAGGCTTGATTCTGATTGGCTGTTGAGCTTTCTCATAAATTACCACCTCAGGTCTGCAATGTATATTCTAATCGCAAAATAATCTCCAATGGGCTAAGCTAAATAAACTTATTTCAAAGTTAAAACCAGATTATTTCACTTACCATATTAGATTAGATTCAACTGTATTGTCATTACACATGTACAAGTACAATGCAACAAAATGCAGTTTATGTCTAACCAGCAGTGCAATAGTGAGCATATTGGCATATTATTCAGCTTTTTTAAAGGGAGCCTATCATGCCCCTTTTTATAAGATGTAAAATGTGTCTTTGATGTCCCCAGAGTGCGTGCGTGTGTGTGTGTGTGTGTGTGAAGTTTGAGCTCAAAATACCACACAAATAATGTTTTTGTAACTCTCTGAAACTGACTCTTTTATGCTTTGATCTTAATTGTGTCGTTTTGGTGACTGTCGCTTTAAATTCAAATGAGTTGTGCACTTTTTTTTAGAAGAGGGCGGAGCTACAAACACCTGTGCGTCAGCATAGTGGCAGATTTAAAACTCTAAAAGTAGACGGCTGCTTCTCACTCAGGGCTGCTGTTTATGCTAATGAGGGAGAGATGTTCACTAGTGGGCGGGGCTTTCCCCCTCTAATGACACGTATAAAGGGAGAATGTCAATCAAAGTGTTTCTGCAGTCTGATTTCATCAAGTGTGATTATAACAAATGCAATTAATCAATGTTTACCATTAGAAACTTGATATATTCACACATTGCCGACACACAACTGGGTTTAAACCCCTTATAAAAGTGATTTTTTTTCTCTCTTTAAGGAAAAACTCACATAATTTTGACTCATAACTTAGACAAAACAATATTTCTTGTTAAAAATGCTTCTTGATTTAGGATTTGTTATCTATTTAGATTAGAAACAAGACAACAATGTAAGTAAGAAAGCATTTTTGCTGTGTGTTCATTATAGCAAAATTTTTAATCATTGCATACCGTCTACTTTCATTAGGATGCTCCCTATGTAGTCAGCTCAGTGTAGTCATCATGAGCGCTGTGGTCAGATTTGACTGAGGTCTGTTAAGCTCAGTTGAACTGCTCTAATTAGTGGTGTAGTGGTTGAGTCTCTGTCCAGCTCTGGTCTGCATAATGACACACAAACCACAGCTCTGAACTCGCTGAAAGAGTCTCAAATACCAGCTCTGTGTGGACGCCTTCTTCATGTTCACTCTGATAGTCGTCCAGACGCACTCGCCTAATACGTCCAGTCTCTCCTGCTCGTTTTCTGCTTGATTTTTTTTTTCTTTTCTTCGGCTGGAGTGATTAACGAGCACTTCACACAAACCTCCTCCAAAACTCTCCAGCACATGTTGGTAAGAAAGCACTTACATAAATCAAAGATCACTCATGAAGCCGCTTCGTTTTCTGCCAGCAACTCTTGGCTGAGCGGCGCTGCCATCTGGATGATGCGGCGCTCCGTTCACATGACCGACCTTTGACCTTTAGAGCTGGCGGAGACGCGGTGAGAAGCGTGTGTTTACCCGACGGCCTTTTACACACACGCATACACACATGCGCACACAAAAAGTACACACACATGTACAGCAGTGCCTAATTTGTGAATTGTGAGGTGCCGGAACAGATCGGGGTAACGGATCCGGCATACTACCCGAGGATGTAGAGGTGTTGCACATGAAAGTGAAGAGTGGGGGGTGGGGGTGGGTTGGTAAGGATAGTGGGCCTTCGGATAGCGGAGGGGTGTCACAGATGTAAGTTAAGAACTGGGACTGGGGTTAGTTGTCGCAGATGAAAGTGAAGAGGGTTGGGGAGTCGCTGGACAAAGTGAAATTGATCAGCAAACGGAGGAATGGAAAAATGAGGTGCTGGATCAGATGTCAGAGGTGGCGTAACCGGCGTGTTCCGGCACAAATGAAGCCCTGATGTACAGGTACATGATCTTACGTGTATACTCTTACACACATACACAAGTACGCATGCACACACTTACGGAAAACCGAATTTATTTATAAAGAAAGACTGAAATATCACATGGTCCTAAGTATTCAGACCCTTTGCTCAGTATTAAGTAGAAGAACCTTTTTGATCTGAGTCTGTTTGAAAAAGATGCAACAAGTTTTTCACACCTGGATTTGGGGATCAAGTGCTATTCCTCCTTGCAGATCCTCTCTAATTCTGTCAGGTTGGATGGTAAACGTTGGTAGACTGCCATTTTAGGTCTTTTTAGAGATGCACATTTGGGTTTTAGTCAGGGCTCTGGCTGGGCCATTCAAAAACAGTCACAGAGTTGTTGTGAAGCCACTCCTTCCTTATTTTAGCCGTGTGCTTAGGGCAGGGGTGTCCAAAATCGGTCCTGGAGGGCCAGTGTCCTAGAGAATTCAGCTCCAACCTCAATCAAAATCACCTGAAACAGCTAATCAAGCTCTTACTAGATATACTAGAACAAGGATGTCCAAACTCGGTCCTGGAAGGCTGGTGTCCTGCATAGTTTAGCTCCAACGTCCATCAGCACACCTGCCTAGAAGCTTTTAGTATACCTAGAAATAGCTTGATTTGCCGGTTCAGGTGTGTTTAATTGGGGCGAAGCAGTGGTGCAGTAGGTAGTGCTGTTGCCTCACAGCAAGAAGATCGCTGGGTTGCTGATTCGATCCTCGGCTCAGTTGGCGTTTTTGTGTGGAGTTTGCATGCTCTCCCTGCGTTCGCATGGGATTCCTCCGGGTGCTCCGGTTTCCCCCACTGTCCAAAGACATGCGGTACAGGTGAATTGGGTAGGCTAAATTGCCCGTAGTGTATGAGTGAGTTGCGGCAGGAAGGGCATCCGCTGCATAAAAACGTGCTGGATAAGTTGGCGGTTCGTTCCACTGTGGCGACCCCGGATTAATAAAGGAACTAAGCCGACAAGAAAATGATGGTGTGTTTAATTGCGGTTGGAACTTAAATATGGAGGACACCAGCCCTCCAGGACTGAGTTTGGACACCCCATGCTTAGGGTCATTGTCTTCTTGGAAGGTAAACCTTCAGCCCAGTCTGAGGTTCTGAGCACTCTGGAGAAGGTTTTCATCTACTTGTCGGCATTCATTTTTCCCTTGAATGCAAGCAGTCCTGTCCTTACAGCTGATAAACACCCCCATTGCATGATGCCGCCACCACCACCAGGCTGGGACTGTATTGGGACAGGTGATGAGCAGTGCCTGGAATTAAGGCTAAAAAGTTCTCTCTTGCTCTCATCAGACCAGAGAATGTTATTTCTCACCCTCTTGGAGTCCGTCAGGTGTTTTTTAGCAAACCCCATGCAGGCTTTCATGTGTCGGGCCACTCTACCATAAAGCCCCGACTGGTGGAGGGCAGCAGTGATGGTGGAACTTACTCCCCTCTCCTGCATCTCTGGAGCTTGGGTTCTTCTTTACCTCTCTCACCAAGGCTCTCCTCCCCTGATAGCTCAGTTTGGTCGGACGGCCAGCTCTAGGAAGGGTTCTGGTTATCCCAAACATCTTCCATTTGAGGATTGTGGTGGCCACTGTGCTCTTAGGAACCTCAAGTGCAGCAGATTGTTTTTGTAGTCTTGGCCAGATCTGGACCATGCCACAATTCTGTCTCTGAGCTCTTCAGGCAGTTCCTTTGACCTCATGATTCTTATTTGCTCTGACATGCGAGCAGTAAGGTCTTGCATATAAACAGGTGTGTGGCTTTCCCAATCAAGTCCTAATCAAGTAAATCGCAGGGTTGCCAGCAGGTTGTGGCCAGTTCCTTCAGATCCTGAAGGTGTGATCTAGAGTTTATCTGTATATAGGTGAGAACTTTTGTTTCTCCACATTGATCTGTAGTGGGAAAAGAGGAGCAGATGTTCCCACAGAGGAGGAAAACTCTCAGCAGATCTGCCAGACGCGTCTCATCTGTAAATAAAGCTCCATCTGCAGTTTCAGCATCTGTCTGCACAACAAACTGTCTGTCCGCTCCGACAGGCCCACTGTTTTACACATTAGAAAACACTCTCAGCAGATTGGAAACGGGAAGTGACATCATTCTGCTTCATCTGGAGAGTTCATTGTCAAGCATCGTGCACAACTCGCTGAGCACGTTTCATTTGGTGGAGGCTGTTTATAGAGGTGCTGTGCTGTTTACCATTGTAAAACTGTTTGCACAATATCAGGAGCAGTGGGAGTATAACACATGCCAGCATTTAACTAATATTAACTTGATTCAAACAATAGATGAGTCTATGTTATATTTTCTCAATGTTCAAGAAACATAAGATGATTCATACTTTATGACATGGTGCGTTTTCCTGCTGGAAGTAGCCATCAGAAGATGGAGACACTGTGCTCATAAAGGGATGGACATGGTCAGCAGCAATACTCAGGTAGGCTGTGGCGTTGATGCTCAATTGGTACTAATGAACCCAAAGAAAATCTCCTCCACACCATTACACCACCACCACCAGCCTGAACCGCTGATACAAGGCAGGATGATCCATGATTTCATGTTGTTGATGTCAAATTCTGACCCGAGCATCTGAATGTGTCAGCAGAAATGGAGACTCATCAGAGCAGCAACGTTTCTCCAATCTTCTATTGTCCAGTTTTGGTGAGTCTGTGTGAATTGTAGCCTCAGTTTCCTGTTCTTAGCTGACAGGAGCGGCACCCGGTGTGCTCTTCTGCTGCTGTAGCCCATCCGCCTCAAGGTTGGACGTGTTGTGTGTTCAGAGATGCTCTTCTGCAGAGCTCGGTTGTATCGAGTGCTTATTTGAGTTACTGTTGCCTTTCTATCAGCTGGAACCAGTCTGGCCATTCTCCTCTGACCTCTGGCATCAACAAGGCATTTGCGCCCAAAGAACCGCCGCTCACTGGATATTTTCTCTTTTTCAGATCATTCTCTGTAAACCCTAGAGATGGTTGTGCATGAAAATCCCAGTAGATCAGAAGTTTCTGAAATACTCTGACCAGCCGGTCTGGCATCAGCAACCATGCCTTGTTCAAAGTCACTTAAATCCTGTCTTCCTCATTCTGATGTTCGGTTTGAACTGCAGCAGATCGTTTTGACCATGTCTACATGCCTAAATGCATCGAGTTGCTGCCATTTGATTGGCTGATTAGAAATGTACGTTATCGAGGAGTTGGACAGGTGTACCTAATAAAGTGGCCGGTGGGTGTAATTATATAAAAACGATACAATTATTCTTGAGATAGATCTTTGGAGAGCAGAAGAAACTTTTCTTCTTTTAAAAAAACATTAAAACAATAATAATTACTGAACCCTATCTAGTAAAGATAGCATTGTATATTAGAAATAGATAGATTTAAAAAAAAAAAAGCTAATTAAACCTCATTTTTTTTAATCATTAAATAAGTGAATTATTTACTAAGCGCAAGCCTTGAATAGAGCAGTATATAAAATATGGCATATTAATAACACATTTAACCTACTTAATTATCCAATTGTAGATAAAGAATGAATATCCAACTAATTTAGTTTGCTGAGGGTCCAGTGTGTGGCCCCAGGTGTGTGTGTGTGTGTGTGCGTTAAACACAGAGTCAGGACTCTGTATAGTAAACAAAAGCTGATTTTTGCCCACCCACATGAGCAATGGTTACGTCAGAAAGAAAGTCATTTCAGAGACAGAGAAAGTTATTACTCTTGATAGATTCTGAGTCTGGAAAAAGATGCACCTGATGAACTGCACACGGTATGGCCAGCAGACCTTATTTAGCCAGTAAATAGGATGAATTTCATGCAGGCTTTATCTCTCACAGCTGACAGGAGATGAGGATCACAAAGGAGGGAGAGAGAGAGAGAGAGAGATACAGTTAAAGTCTAAATTATTTTGTATAAATATTTTAACAGAGCGAGGAATTTTTCACTGTATTTCCTATAATATTTTTTCTTCCGGGTAAAGTTTTATTTATTTTATTTCGGCTAGAGTAAAAGCAGTTTTAAATTGTTTTTAAACTATTTCAAGGTGAATATCATTAGCCCCCTGAAGGTATTTTTGCTTTGGATTGTCTCCAGAATAAACCACTGTTATACGATGACTTGCCTAATTACCCTAATTAACCTAGTGAAGCCTTTAAATGTCACTTTAAGTTGAATACTAGTATCCAGATAAATATCTAGTCAAATATTATATGCTGTCATCATGAAAAAGATCAAATAAATCAGTTATTAGAGATGAGTTATTAAAACTATTATATTTACAAATGTGCTGAAAAAATCTGCTCTCTGTTAAACAGAATATGGGGAAAAATAATATAGGAGGTCTAATAATTCAGGAGGACTAACAATTCTGATTTCAATTGTATATATTAAATAAAAAATACGTATTACTTTTATAATAAAATAATAATAATAAAATTAAAATCATAAATTATTATTATAAATTATTAAATTATTAAAATGATTATTATTATTAATATTATCAATAATAATAATAATAGTAACAGTAGTAGTAGTAGTAATATCATCATTACACTCTTTAAAAAAATCCTGTTTTGTTGTAACCCAATATTGAGTCAAATATAGACAAACCCAACCTTTCTGCTAAAAAAAAGTCACTTAAACTGAATTGAAACAAATAACCCAACATTTTTTCGTATTTACATTGTAGCAATTGTCGTCAATAAATCAATACGTTTGTTTGAGAAAGAGAGGGAGGGAGAGAGAGAGCTGGTCCTCCCTCTTCTGGCCGTGGATGAACAGATGTAAGCTCATTTAGACAAATGTTGGTGAAGTCTGTCCTCTCTCCGCCTGATGTCCATCCTCTGGGCGTTTGGGCTTTGAAATCGTTTCCTCAATCACATGCAATCACATGCTTAAAGAACCAAACCAGATCCTATCCCCCTCACTTTCAGGTTCAAGCGCTCTATCAAACTGTACAGGGTGGCTCAACAAATGCTACTCATAAACATAAAAATTGCTAAAGGTGCTGTATGAACGTTTTTTGAAAGCGTAAACATACCAATAATATGTATGTAAGGTATTTCAGAAACATGCTTAATGAACATTCTTGTTAATCTGAAAAGCAATGCTGAAGGAAGATATTCTGCTTTGAACTTGTGCGTTATTTGCCAGAACGTCTGTCTTTCTTTTGGTCTCTTTAACCAGCCCAATGCCAGTTTAGCCAGATATATTTCAGCACACGGGTTGCCTTGGTGGAAAACAGCGTATTTCATTCATTCAGTCAGGAAGACTCTCAAAGTGTGTGTCCGTAACCAAAATGTGACGTCCGGTGGACAACCTCTGAAATGAGAAGCAGATTCAGAGTTCCACATGAGGTGGTTATTAATTAGCAAATGATATAAATATTACGAACGTAAACATTAGGTGAGCAGGTTGCATTGTAACCCTGTGTCCTAATAACAGGCTACCTGACAAGATTTGCAGCGGTAAGCAATTTGGCTAAACACGGCAGAAATGTAAATACAGCCATTCAGAAGCACAGAATAGTGCACTGACTGCACTTTAGCGAAATGGTAAGGTTTATAATCTAATGAATACATATTAAACATTTACATTATTTTAAAACTTTAACATGATTAAATGTACTCAGAAAACCTTTCTCCACTGGAGCTTTCCTGAAGATATTCGGTAAACCAAGTTATGTCTAAAAGTAATGTCAGTATGTGTTTTAAAGGACGTTTTATCTCGTGAATCACACAAAAACCGAACCAGATCCTATATAGCAGTGTTCGCCTTGGCCGATAGCTGGGATTCTGAGTCTGAATGTATATCAGTATATGTTCTAACTGAAATGCCACACAGTTTATTGAGTGATTGAATTTGTGTGTGCATGTCACAGGATTCTCACATTGTGTACATTCCTCATGGTGTGTTGAATGATAAGTACTTTGAATGCGGGAAGTCATGCACTCACAGACTGCACTGTAGGTGTGTTGGAGTCACATCACTCATGGGGAAAGTTAAAAAAAGAATGTCTAAACTTTTCAATCTCAAATAGAGGCATCAGCCAATCAGATTGTGACCTTATACGAAAACCTTAGCCCATGGGTGACCAACCCTGTTCTTGGAGATCTACCTTCCTGCAGATTTCAGTTCAACACACCTGCCTGTAATTATCAAGCGCTGCCCTAAGTAATTGGTTCAGGTGTGTTTGAACAGGGTTGGAGCTAAACTCTGGTGGAAGGTAGATCTCCAGGACCAGGGTTGAGCAGCCCTGCCCTAGTCCAAGTGTTTCCAGTGAACTCCTGCGTCATTACAAAATCACCACATTTAAGATCTGATTTCATTAAATATTGATAATCTTCACTGCATGATTGATATATGACATACCCAACCCAGTCTCATTTTGAAAACGTAGTCTAGCGGACGTTTCTGGAGACCGCAAAATACGTCCCCGGGGGTACGTTTTTGTGCAGTTTTTGTTTTCGCAAATACGTTGGAGGCCGCTGTGTGCGCTTTTTCGTATCTCGAACATCTCTGGCGAGTGCCGCTCGCAGCCGCGCTGTTCTGGCGTCAACCCACCAGAGGCCGCTGTCTGACTGACCGCGCGACTGGCCAATCAGCTGACCCACCCTCCTCCTTCCCTGAACCCAACCAGTTTTACCGATTGACCCGCCTGCCCGCTCACTTCCTTAAACCCGAACAACAATTTAGAAAAGCCGTCTAGAAAAAGAAAAGCCCTCGTCTGTTTTTTCACCACGCTTTCGGATTTCACCACGTTCTCACCCTGTTATGAACTCGTTCACTTTATTTTTGGATTCTGTTTTTGTTTTATCTGATTTCT
Organism: Danio rerio; assembly: GCF_049306965.1. Taxonomy (NCBI): domain Eukaryota; kingdom Metazoa; phylum Chordata; class Actinopteri; order Cypriniformes; family Danionidae; genus Danio; species Danio rerio. The sequence goes on along the minus strand of NC_133195.1, from coordinate 1,659,790 downwards.
GGAACCGCTCTTCCCCGTCCTCGAACCCGCTCGCCGTGGTCAACTCCTCCTCTCTGCATCTGAAGTCCGCCGACGCACACGATGAGCTGACTGGAAAAACTGATTGCTGCGGGAAAGCCCTCCACACGTAGGTAAGCGGTCAGCCGGCAAGCGCGAAAGGGAACGGCGTCACACCGGCCCGTAGCGTTCGCTTAAAAAAATGAAATGCACCCATACGTACCTCCCGGGACGTATTTCGCGGTCTCCAGAAACGTCCATGGTACTACGTTTTCAGAATGAGCCTGGGTTGGACATACCGTGGCTCTCAGACCAGACCAGAAGCACTGCATTGAGTTACATTTTCCCGCCCCATGTCTTTAAAATATGAACATTTGTTTTACGACAGTGTTTTCAATAGTGTTTTTGCACTCGCCTGCTGCTCCTGACGGTGCTTGCATTTAAACAACTTTTCATCTTATTTTACACTTGAACAACTAAATGATTGCTGAAGTTAGGTTATAGCTATAAAGTTAAAAGGTCATCAGTTATTGGCTGCTGCCTAGACTCACTTAAATGAGCTCATTCATTAGTCTTTATTACAGTCTGATGCAACAGCAGTCTTTTGCAACAGAAGTCTATGGGACAGTTTCTAGGGTCCCAAAAGTGGTTGTTAGGGTGTGGCTAGAAAGTTAAAAGCTCATCAGTTATTGGCAGTTTGGCAGTCTGAGTTAAATAAACCCAGTTAGAAGTTTGTGTGACAGTCTGGCGCAGAGTTATGAGCTCACAATGTTTGGTCCAATGTTACGTCTATGGGATTTTTCCGACAGTCCCGGGACGTTTTTTGGAAAACCGAAAGTCGGATCAGTCAGAAAAGATATAGCAATCTGAGTCAGAATAGTTTGGAGGTCTGGCTTGAGTTTGGTGGTCATAGCTCAAATAGCTCTACTTTACTGACTGCATTTTAACCACATTACAACATCGATGCTGTTAAAGGAACCTAATGAAATTGAAAACAGTCATATAAACCTTTCACCAGAAGTTTATCTTTGGCTGGAAAACACTAGCACTAGCACACAAACATATAGCCTGTTGTGTCACTGTGATGTTTACGTTAGCTGCATATTTGAATAATCTCACCTGTGTTTCCTCTGTGGTTTTCTGTTCCCCCTCAGGCTCATACATGATGGTGGACACCTCGCAGCACGATTATGGAGAAAAGGCTCGTTTGCAGCTGCCCGTGATGAAGGAAAACGACACCCACTGCATTGACTTCAACTATCTCCTGTACTGTCCGGACGGCTCCAGTCCCGGGACGCTCAATGTTCTGGTGAAGGTCAATAAAGGGCCGCTGGCGAACCCTATCTGGAACATCACCGCCTGCACCGGCAAAGACTGGATGAAGGCGGAGCTCGCCGTCAGCACCTTCTGGCCCAATGAGTATCAGGTATGTAAATCACTCAGCCAATCAAAGCATGGGGCTCGTATTCTGTAGACAAGAGCTGCGTTAAAAGTGGAAGTAACCACCTAAAAGTAATGTTCTATGGAGTTTATTTGGATCATCATTAGCTATTCCTTGAGCCATTACTAGTCTTCCTGAGGCCCTACGACACCTAAAATGCACACATTATTCCATACATAAGAAAATGAAATACATACAACAAGAACAACTAGATTAGTAACGTTCGTCAAGAAACTTTGAGGCTGACTTGACAAAGCCTGTTGGTAATAGTTAATTTAGTTTAAAACAGTTTAAAAAAGTATGGATAGATAGATAGATAGATAGCATGCTATTAGCATGATTCTAGCATGGATTAGCATGTTATAAGTATGATTCTAGTACAAACTAGCATGTTATTAGCATGATTCTAGAGAAAATGTCCGTTGTTCTAGCATGAATTACCATGTTATTTGCATGATTCTAGTACAAATTAGCATGTTATCAGCTTGTTTCTTGAATAAATTTGCATGTTATTAGCATAGTTCTAGCATGTTATTTGCATGAATTAGCATGATTCTAACATGAATTAGCATGTTATTAGCATGATTCTAGCATGAATTAGCATGTTATTAGCATGATTCTAGCATGTTATTAGCATGATTCTTGTACAAATTAGCATGTCATTAGCATGTTTCCATTATTTCCAGTATTTATCATATGAGTATTTATACGTATTTGATGGCACAGCTAATCACAGTCTATACGACAGTTGCTAGGGTGACGTATGTGGTAGTTAGGGTATGGCTATAAAGTTAAAAGGTCATCAGTTATTGGCTGCTGGCTAGACTCACTTAAATGAGCTCATTCATTAGCCTTTATGACAGTCTGATGCAACAGCAGTCTTTTGCAACAGAAGTCTATGGGACAGTTTCTAGGGTCCCAAAAGTGGTTGTTAGGGTGTGGCTAGAAAGTTAAAAGCTCATCAGTTATTGGCAGTTTGGCAGTCTAAGTTAAACAAACCCAGTTAGAAGTTTGTGTGACAGTCTGGCGCAGAGTTATGAGCTCACAATGTTTGGTCCAATGTTACGTCTATGGGATTTTTCAGACAGTCCCGGGACGTTTTTTGGAAAACCGAAAGTCGGATCAGTCAGAAAAGATATAGCAACCTGAGTCAGAATAGTTTGGAGGTCTGGCTTGAGTTTGGTGGTCATAGCTCAAAAGCTCTAGGAGGAGATAGAGTAAGAGTTTTTGTCTCAGAAGAAGAATAAAAAAAAAGATTATTAAAGTTTGATAGATAGATAGATAGATAGATAGATAGATAGATAGATAGATAGATAGATAGATAGATAGATAGATAGATAGATAGATAGATAGATAGATAGATAGATAGATAGATAGATAGATAGATAGATAGATAGATTAGCATGTTATTAGCATGATTCTAGCACAGATTAGCATGTTATTAGCATGATTCTAGTACAAATTAGCTTGTTATTAGCATGTAGTGTTATTTGACAAGCCAGCCTAATTATTAAATTGCACTACGTCACCGTACATAATTCCCACTTATTCAGTATCACAAACGTCTTCAATAAAATATGGGCAGCACTTCAATTTAGGTAACAATTCACATTATTTCCTACTTACAAAATAATTTAATGTTATTGAACAAAATAATAAGTAGTTATTACGAAGCACTTTCTGTTTTAGTTTTGGTTTTGCATCCAGAATATTTGTTTTCAGTTTTGTTCCAGATTTTCTTCTTTATTTCAGTGCGTCATTATGCCTATTTTGTCCCTCAGTACCATTGTATAGTTTGTATGTAGGTGTGTTTAGGGGAAGTGTTTAGTTCATCTCATATGGTCAAGGAGATTCACTGATGCTAAAGTCAGCTTCATGTATTCTTCAGAAGACCTTTACTAAGCTGGAAATGTTTTCTGGTGTTTTCGCAACACATGAACTCTGTGTGCTGACACATTCCTGGCGCTGAGCCAAAGTACGAGGAACAAAATCACAGCGGATGTTTGGCTTGTAGGTGGTTGAAGTGTGTCCGCAGAGCTGATTCATGTCATTCTGCACAGTAACCGCTCTCATTACTCCTTTCTCACATGTGACACGGGGATTGTTTGAGTTTTCTGCAGGTGAAATCAGTCTGTGGAGCGGTTTCATGGCTCTTTTGTTTCACAGTACAATAGCTGCTCATTCTCCTGAGGTGTTTGAATGGAATATTTGTTAATACACTGGAATGGCTGCGTACAAATGGCAGCTCGGTTTCGTTGCCGGTTCACTATAGGAGAGCTTAATTCTATTTCTGTTGAGTTTCATTAATGCGAGTGTGTTTAACAACAGAATGATCTCCTGAAAAATGCAGGTAATGATAGTCACATTTACACCAATTATGCATAGAAAAAAGGCTGTGTTTCACTCTCCCTACAGCTGTCTTCATTGCACAGTGGGGCAGCTTTCACACTGGACGCAGAAAGCCCTGTCCTGCACTATAAAACCCATTCATTTCAATGGCTTTCACTCAAAGGTGGTTTGTTGTTTGTTTTGTTCGTTCGTTCATTTTCCTTCGGCTTAGTCGCTTATTTATCAGGGGCCACCACAGCAGAATGAACCGCCAACTATTACAGCATATGTTTTATACAGCAGATTCCCTTCCAGCCGCCACCCATAACTGGGAAACACCCATACACTCTCACATTCACACACACACACTCATACACTATGGCCAGTTTAGTTAATCAATTCACCTAAAGTGCATGTGTTTGGACTGTGGGGGAAACCGGAGCACCCGGAGGAATCCCACACCAACACAGGGAGAGCATGCAAACTCCACACAGAAATGTCAACTGACCCAGCTGGGACTTGAACCAGCAACCTTTGTGCAGAGGGGCGACAGTGCTAACCACTAAACCACCATGCCTTCCTGTCAAGACATTTTGACTCATTCATATGATTAGAAGAATGGCAAAATTAATAAACTCAAAACAAAAGTTAAACCCAAACGCTACATTACTGTATACTTTAACTTCATAATATGTATTATTATTGTTATTATTATTATTATTATTATTATTATTATTATCATCATTATTTTTAATTGTTAATATATTTCGTTATTATTATTATTATACTTATAATAATAATAATAATAATTATTATTATAATAATTATTATTATTATTCACTATTATTATTATTATTATTGTTATTGTTCATTATTATTCATTATTATTGTTATTATTATTCACTATTATTATTATTATTATTATTATTATTATTATTATTATTATTATTATTACTATTCACTATTATTATTATTCATTATTATTATTATTATTCATTATTATTCATTATTAATGTTATTATTATTCACTATTATTATTATTCATTATTATTATTATTATTATTATTCACTATTATTATTATTCATTATTATTATTATTATTATTATTCATTATTATTCATTATTATTGTTGTTATTATTCACTATTATTATTATTCATTATTATTATTATTGTTTATTATTATTAAAATAGTTTGAGCTCTAAGATGCTTTAGAAGAACATCTTGTAGTAGTAATACGTGGATATTGCTAACACTTCAATTCACAACCTCTGTCTACCAAGGTTCATGTAAAATAATTGCCCACAATAAACGCACAGCTAAAGTAGTTCCGGCAGGTTTAGTTCCATGTCTTGATACATTGTTTGAGGCAGCCTTCATGACTGAAATAAAATGCACTGTTTCCCACCATCTGGCAACCCGGGCTTCTAAAGTATAATTGGGTAAACAGGCAGTGGGCGGAGTCACAGAGATCAAAACAAAGACAGACGTTCCAACACGGAACGCACATTCTCAAAGCAGAATATCTGACTTCAGCATGGCTCTCCAGATAAACAGGTGTGCTCACCTAGCGTGTTTCTGAAATATCTGCATATTATGAAATGTGTATGATCTCTTCTATTGTTTAAATCAGTGATGAATATGTGTGTGTGTGATCTGACTGGTTATTCTGCTTTTGTGTGTGTGATCTGACTCGTTGTTCTGCTTTAGTCTGTCTGTGCATGTGTGTGTGTGTGTGTGTGTGAGACACTGAATACTGAAAGCCTCCGTCTGTGTTCAGCCTAATTGGGAGTCCTGGATGATCTGGTCTCTCTCTCTCTCTCTCTCTCTCTCTCTCTCTCTCTCTCTCTCTCTCTCTCTCTCTCTCTCTCTCCCTCCCTCCCTCTTCTGAGTGTTCAACAGTGTGACTCTACAGTCTCTGCTGCGCTTGCAGCACTCTTTACAGTGTCCGCGTGTGTGTGTTGTAATGTAAACACACCTGCGGGTGAGCTCATCACTCGTCCCGCTCTGAGGATTGAGCAGACTGGGATTAATATTATTATGTGAGCAGATAATGGATGTAGGCTTGTCACGGTATATGAAAGTGAGCTTGATTCATTTTTGGTGCTGCAATATGTTGGAACAGATTTTAAAAATACATACATACAACAATAACACACACTCATTCACGCGCTCACACAAACACACTCTCTCTTTGAGCAACAATATTGCAATGTGTGCATCTGCAATAGTTACATCGCAGGATTAGATTATTTAATGAAGATTTAAAGATATTAATTATGATGATTTTTTTTGTATGATTTATACAATGATGACCACATCAAGATTATAATAATTTGGGATTTTTAAACACTTCTAGAAAACCGTAAAGCTCTGATTATTTCGTATTTTTGCTTGTTGTGTATTATAATTTATGCAGATGCACTGCATAGAAAAACATACACACCCCTCAGTAACACACACACACACACACACCCTCCTCCTGATGGCACACATTTGTTTGCGTCCTCAATTGAAGAGCACATCACAGGCCAGAGGATCCGCAGCAGAGCACTAGTCTTATTATTCTGGCTCAGAAGAAATGAAAACGCGTCCTCCTCTGGAGTGTGTGCAGTGCGACGGGACGCTCAATCATTCAGCAGAGCTGAAGGATGACCAAAGAAACACTCCTGCGTCCCGCACACACTCACTCATTCCCTTTGACGCCAGTAATGGCGGAGCTCGTCTCTGGCGTGATTTCACACGAGCTGACACTGAATTATTAAAAGTAAGCGAGGGCAGGTGTCCAGCTCATTAATGACCATCCCGTCCTCTCCCAGGAGGAACCAGCACTCCCTCAGGAGAAGGAGAAGAGGAAAAAAACAACTAAACCAGAGCGAGCGCTGAAATAAACCCGGCTCCAGCAACAGATTTGAGTCATCAGCGCCTAATTAAAGAGGACAAGAAATAACAAGCCCACGCCAGGCGTTAGAGATGGACCGCGAGCCGTGAGTGTAAGAAAAAGACGTAACATGCCTGGACTCATTAGACAGGACGCGGCGTCTCGCGGGGCTTACAGGGCAGCAGGTGCACTACAGTCTACACCGAGAGAAATCACACGCAGACGTGAAGAAACAAGCCCTCCTCGTACATTCAGGCCCACATTTTGTTCTACTATATATATATATATATATATATATATTATATAGCATTAGTGCTATAAGTACAGTAAGTATTAAAATATAATGGAAAATAAGCATTGAACACAGCACCTTTTTTCTCAGAAAACATACACTCGCTGGCCACTTTATTAGGTACACCTTAAGCCTGGTTTATACTTCGCAGGCAACGCGCGTAGCTGTGCATTTATACTTCTGCGCGCTGTCTCTGTCGGTCTGCATTAACACTTCCGAAACGCTAGTGGGCAGTGAGGTGTAAATGTTCCTCTGTGTCGAGTTTCTTCTCTGCTTTATTGCTTTTTCTGAACACTTCCGGGATGTACAAGTGACTCAAACTCGCTCATTTTGAGGCAGGAACCGGCGGACGTGCAACAACTTTAACTATGAGGTAAACACAAAACAAAACTTTCCATCCGGAGCTCCTTCACGGGACTCCACACTTGTAAACAATCGCTCGCGCCATTCGCGCGGCTCTCGGTCCCGCCCAGACTCGTCAGCGCTACCAAGCCGACCAATCACAGAGCTTACGCTAGTAAGTTAGTTAGTTACATTTTTTGAGAGGTGCACGTCAGTGACGGCGATGGCCACGGCGAAGGGCTATGCGTCAGCGCCGTAGCATACGCCGGCGTTTGACGCAGAAGTATAAATCAGCCTTTACTAGTACCGGGTTGGACCCCGTTTTGCCTTCAGAACTGCCTTAATCCTTCATGGCAGAGATTCAACAAGGCACTGGAAATACTCCTCAGAGATTTTGCTCCATATTGACATGATAGCATCACACAGTTGCTGCAGATTTGTCGGCTGCACATCCATGATGCCAATCTCCCGTTCCATTACATCCCAAAGCTGCTCTATTGGATTGAGCTCTGGGGACTGGGGAGGCCATTTGAGTACAGTGAACTCATTGTCATGTTCAGGAAACCAGTCTGAGATGATTGAGCTTTATGACATGGTTTGTTATCCTGCTGGAAGTAGCCATCAGAAGATGAAGACACTGTGCTCATAAAGGGATGGACATGGTCAGCAGCAATGCTGTGGCGCTGATGCTCAATTGGTACTAATGAGCCCAAAGTGTGCCAAGAAAATCTCCCCCACACCATTACACCACCACCACCAGCCTGAACCGCCGATAAAAGACAGAATGGGTCCATGCTTTCATGTTGTTGATGTCAAATTCTGACCCGAGCATCCAAATGTGTCAGCAGAAATTGAGAATTGTAAGACCAGACAACCATGCCATGTTTAAAGTCATCTAAATCCGCTTTCTTCCCCATTCTAATGCTCAGGTTGAACTGCAGCAGATCATCTTGACCATGTCTACATGCCTAAATGCATTGAGTTGCTGCCATGCGATTGGCTGATTTGAATTTTGCGTTAACGAGCAGTTGGACAGGTGTACCTAATAAAGTGGCCGGCCAGTGTATTTCTAAAGGTGCGATTGACTTGAAATGTAGACCAGATTTTGAAAACAACCAGAGAACTCCGTTTATACGAAGAAAGCAAAGCTAATTAGTTTACAAATGAAGTTCTGTGAAATAAAATAAAGTGGAAAATGTATTGAACACATGAAGAAAGGAAGGTGTAGAAGGCAGTGAAAGCCCAGACAGCAGCTGAAATTGCTGTCTGTGTGTGTGCGTCTGCATTTGTTTGCATGTGTGTTTGCGCGTGTGTTTGTGTGTGCGCATATGGGTCTACATGTGTGTTTGCATGTGCATGTGTGCGTGTCTCTCTGTCTGTCTGTCTGTCTGTGTGTGTTTGTGTGTGTGCGCATATGGGTCTACATGTGAGCGTGTGTGTCTGTTTTTTTTTTTTGTGTGTGCATGTGTGTGTGTGTGTGTTTGCGTGTGTCTATTTGTGTTCGTGTGTGTGTGCCTGTCACCGATTACAGTGTACCAGTGCAGATTATTCCAGCTCCACTTCACTGTCATTTGGTTAAAGAAGAGCTCACACGTTTCCCAGAGTTCACAGCTCCGTGCGAAGGCAGATTTCACACCTTCAGCCAGAACACACTCCCCGAGGCCTGAGGAGATCCTGAGGCTGGAGATTTACAGCAGACCACGGCCTTCAGCATGTGTGTGTGTGTGTGTGTGTGATGAAGTCTGGGGGTGTTTTGTGATAGTGTTGAGAGCGCACATTTAGTCAAGGTCAGCACACACGCAAACACACATACACAGTTTTATCGCGTGTCAGTACTTTATAGGTGCGCAAAACCTCAGATTAGTGTGTGTGTGTGTGTGTGTGTGTGTCCTCTGCTTATAATACAGAAGAAGAAATCCTCTTTCTCACTCAGCTTGTTTACCTCCAGGGTCAGCAGTGTTTTCATATCAGACTCGGGTAACACTTTAGTTTAGGTAGCAGTTCACACTATTAACTACTGGACTAATAGCTGCCTATTATTAAGATATGAACTGTTTATTAGCACTTATAAAGTATGATCCACATCCCTCATCCTACCCAATACCTAAACCCAACTACTGCCTTACTAAATATTAATAAGCCGGTTATTAGTAGTGTATTGAGCTGAAAGTGTTAGCTCGTGGTTTGTTAATAGCTGACGCTGTCGTCCGCTGATGATCCTCCACTCCTCTGTGTTGTTCTGTGGTCTGTCCAGATAATGACAGGTTCTTGAAGTTGATTACAGACACTCTCTCCATTGAGCTGATTTCATGTGCTTGACGCTTTCATTGTTTGACCACATTCAGGTCGATTGTTCAGATTTTTCTCAGTGAATGGGTTTGAGAGATCTTACTATAAAAGGATGGTAATATTAAGTATTACAGCGCTCTCTGGAATGCTTGATTCTGATTGGTCAGTCTCGATATTACATGATATGTTATCCCCTGTAATAACTGATTATTACTAACAATACTAACTATAGAAACAAATGCTCATTGTACTATGAATCATTTTAATCCGCCTTTCTACTGCACACGACATTCGAACATGACTGTCGCAATACGCCCTCTTGTGGCAGTCGCACATAATTTTCGTGCACCATGGGAGAGAAAATGATTCAGTGTCCGAAAAGAAATACTGCAAAAGCAAGAGGCTTTATTCTCTGTGCGTTTACCATGGTTGAATGAATAATTGCTAGAAACTCATAGAGCGCTAAACGTTTGGAGGGAATGTAAAGACAACATAATAAAAATATCTATTTTTTATTACTCATTTATGACTAGAAATATTTTTAAAATCAACTTTACTGATTTGCGTAATAAGGATAATGATGATAATAATAATAATAATAATATTGATAATAATAATAACAATAATGATGATGATAACGATAATAATATTAATAACAATAGCAATAATAATAATAATGATAACTATAATAATATTAATAACAATAATAATAATGAATAATGATAATTATAATAATAATAATAATGATAACGATAATAATATTAATAACAATAATAATAATAATAATGATAACTATAATAATATTAATAACAATAATAATAATGAATAATGATAATTATAATAATATAAATAACAATAATAATAATAATGAATAATGATAATAATAATAATAATAATAATAATAATGATGATAACGATAATAATATTAATAACAATAATAATAATAAAAATTATAATGAAAATTATAATAATAACGATAATGATTAATAATGATAATTATAATAATTATTATTAACAATAATAATAATGCTAATCATAATTATAATAATAATAATGATGATAACGATGATAATATTAACAATAATAATGATAATAATAATAATAATAATAATAATAATGATAACAATAATAGTATTAAAAACAAAAAACAAAAAAATGATAATAATATTAATAACAATAATAATAATCAAAATAATAATGAAATTTATAATAATAACGATAATGATTAATAATGATAATAATAATGCTAATTATAATAATTTTAATAACAATAATAATAATAATGCTAATGATAATTATAATAATAATAATGATGATAACGATAATAATATTAACAATGATAATAATAATAATAATAGTATTAAATACAATAATAAAAAATAATAATGATAATGATAATGATAATAACAATTATAACGACAATGATCGTAATAATAATGATAATAATAACGATAATGATAATAATAATAAAAATAATAGTAATGATAATGATAACATTAATAATATTAATAACTATAACAATTATAATAATAATAATAACAATAACAACGATAATGATAATAGTATTAATAACAATAATAATAATTACCATGATGATGCTGATGATGAAAGGGGAGGGACTGATGATGAAGGTGAGGAGTTGTTATTTTTAAGGGGTGGAGCTGATTATGAAAAGGAGAGGCTGAATATAAAGGGGAGGAGCTGATGATTATAAAGAGGAGGGGTTAATAAAGAGTAAGAGCTGTTGAGTGTAAAGGGGAGGAGCTGCTGATGAAGGAGAGGGGCTGATGATGAAGAGGAGGAGCTGCTGATCACAAATGGGAGGAGCTGCTGATTATAATAGGGAGGAGCTGATAATTATGAAGGGAAGGAGCTGCTTATAAAGGGTGCTTATCAAGGAAGGGAGCAGCTGATGAAGGGGAAGGGTTGCTAATGCAAAAAGGGAGGAGCTGCTGATGAAGAGGATGGGCTGCTGATTATAAATAGTAGGTAATGCTGATGAAAGGGAGGAGCTACTGATGAAAAGGAGGGGCTGCTGATTATAAAGGGGAGGAGCTACTAATGAAAAGGAGCTGCTGATGAAGAGGAGGAGCTGCTGAGTATAAAGGAGATGGGCTGTTAATGAAGAGTAGGGGCTGTGGCTGACTCTGGTGTGTCCCAGGGAGAAACACAGTAGAGTGTAGAGGCAGAACAGCACACAGGGCAGCAGAGGCTGTGACAGTTCTCTGCTGCTGATATGAAATGAAGTGTGTGAGCTGGGGGTGTTTTGTCTTCAGACAGATCATCTCCATCATCCGCTGAGGTGAATGTGCTGCCGCTGCAGGCTGATCTCCATAAGAGACGGATTACAATCAGACCCCAGATACACGACTGCTGGAGAGAGATGAAGTGTCCCCCGGTGCCGCCGCGGAGGGATCTGCTGCTCGCACACACAGACCCATTTACTGCTCCTAATGGCTCGTCCTTGCACTGGAGTCTCGGCACGCGCAGGGGCAGAAACGGGGGAAGAGAAACATTTCGCCACTCGTCTGTCCAAATGATGAAGGACATCTCGCTTCTCGCTCGCTAACAGACCCCTGAAAAACAATAATGAATAGGATAAATAAATAAATAAATAAATAAAACACACCCCACGCATCACACTGGCATCAATAAGGCTTTTCCCTTGCTCTCATTGTTTACTCAGAGAGCTGTGGTAATGATCACCACAATGCAAAGTGTGTCTGTGTGTCATATATGCAAGTGTGTGTCTGTGTGTGCTGCTCTTGACAGGTGAAGAGATGAGAGCGCTGAGCTCAATATCTGGTTGAAGGATGCCAACAGGAAGAGGAAACTGAATGTGTGTTTTTTGCGGGGTCTTGTTTGTGAATTGTTTTCCTCTGCAAAGTTCTGTCATCAGTGTGCTGAAACGTTCCCTTTTGTTGTTCGCATCAAGTGAAACGGCATCTGGATTAAGAACAAATGTGGGCGGGGCTTGGTTTTGTTTGTGAGGAATTGATTGGATAGTCGTGGTTTGCTATGGTGGTCATTTCCTTGATGAAAAATTTTTGTTATAATTTTTTTGTTTACAAACATGTTTCTATCGCCAAAAAATAAATTAATGGAAGTGATGATGACGGCAACTATTGTAAATTATATTAACATTTTCGTTGGCGAATAAGAGTAATAGATTTAGTCGACTAAAATCCTATGAAATTTAGTTGACTAAAACTATTGTTATTTCTAATTTGCTAAGGTCAAAATAGGATCCCCATCCCTCCCATTTTGAGTCCGACCGCAACGTTAGGTAGGAGTGCGGTTTCCCTACCCACCGAATTGATTGACAGCCACATATTAACATGTCTCCATAGTAACGTGTATAATCATATCAACAAGACAGCACATGCACAACTGGGATTAAAAGATCTGTTCAGCTCTCTGTGATCATCAATCCTCATCACATGTTTAAGAATGAGTAAAGTTTTAAATGTTTTAAAACGGTACTGTAATAGATTACAGCTATTTTATCACCACAGCCACATGTCAGTACAGTCATAAAAGGAGATGCTTCAGTCTCGGTTTGTGGACGTAAAATCTGGTTCATTTTGTACATTAACATAATGGATGTCCACACAGCAGTGGATATTAATGTGTATCCTGTCACATTTGTCGTGCAAAGCTAAACGCACATGCTGTGTGGGTGTGTGTGCGTGAACTTTGTATCGACCTTGTGTGTGACTCATCGTTGCAGAAAGGCTTGAATTAACTCCACAACAAATCCATCAAATAATCATTGGAAAAGTTCCTACTGTAGTATTTCTCACAAACGTTACGTGAGATCTGCTTCATGTCTGTCACTGTTCTGTTTATCTGGCGCAGCCGAGCCGGAGATTGAGGCACACTCTGACAGGAATAATTGGTGGGGAAAACTAGCATTAAAGGCACATGCCACAAAAACAGCTACAAGATGCTCAGAGCTGAAAATTCCAATATTCAGAAAGCTGTAATAAATAATCTGAAAGGTGTTTTGAGCTGAAACTTAACTAGAATGAATTAAAAAAATTTAAAAATCTAAGATTAAAATAAAAAATAAATAAATACAATTTTCATTAACTGAAATTCATAAATTTTTCTTAGGCTCAGTCCCTTATTTATCCACCCTAAAAGATTGGTCGCCACAGCAGAATGAACCAATAATATATTCATTCATTCATTTTTTTTGTCGGCTTAGTCCCTTTATTAGTCCGGGGTCGCCACAGCGGAATGAACCGCCAACTATTCCAGCAAGTTTTTACGCAGCGGATGCCCTTCCAGCCGCAACCCATCTCTGGGAAACATCCACACACACATTCACACATACACTCATACACTACGGACAATTTAGCCTGCCTAATTCACCTGTAACGCATGTCTTTGGACTGTGGGGAAAACCATAGCACCCAGAGGAAACCCACGTGAAGGCAGGGAGAACATGCAAATCTCCACACAGAAACGCCAACTGAGCCGAGGTTCGAACCAGCGACCTTCTTGCTGTGAGGCGACAGCACTACCTACTGCGCCACTGCCTCGCCTAAACCAATAAAAAATAATTGTATAATAAAAAAGAGGTAAATAAACTAATGAAATTCACAATAAATTAAAAACTATAAATAATAAAACAAAGAAAACCATGAATGAAACAAACTTAAACTCGACTAAAATCAACAGCAAATTAAAAAAAAAATTGTTGAAATAAAAATTAAAAATGCTAAACTATAATAACCTGTGTGTTGCAGCTGGAATGGCATCCGCTGCATAAAACATCCCAGATTAATAAAGGGACTAAGCCGAAAAGAAAATGAACGAACAAACGAACAAAGGACTTATACCAAACACAGGAATATTCCAGATAAAATAAGTGTTGTCAGTTTAAATCTGAAAAACGTCCATGGATCTACGATCCAAATAACCTCATTTTTACATTAGTGATCAGCTTGAAGTGGCATGGAAGTCAACTCGGAAACACTGTAATGCTGCTCTCTCATTAATTCACACACACACACACACACACACACACACACACACACACTGGCCTGAAATCATGTGCAGACACACAGTCTTCATGTAGGTGGCGTGATCCTGTCGTCTGCCTGTCAGCCTGAGCTCCAGACCCTGAGCTGAAGAAAACAAGAAAATGAGAGATGCCTCTCGATCCTGCGGTCTGTGTGTGTGTGTGTGTGTGTGTGTGTGTGTGTGTGTGTGTGTGTGTGTTGTGAGTCATCAGCTCTAAGCGATATTGATTGTGGTACATGCAGGGCTTCAGATGTAATCAATGTTTCATAATTTAATGCTTTGAAGAGTCATTTACGTGTTCAATAGAAGCATGATGGATGATTGTGAGTGTAATGGATGTTCAGACGTGATGAAGTCCAAACAGCAGCTTCAGTTTGATCACTTCTCACAATGTAAACACACTCACAGACCGGGTGTTTAGGTCGCATGCCAGTGGGAATGTTTACTTTTTTAGTCTCTCTGTGTGTGTGTTTTGAGGGTGAGGGTGATAGATGTCTGCAGATAGTGATGTGTGTGTGTGTGTGTGTGTGTGCGCGCGCATCTGTGTGTGTATTCTTGCAATGAGGTTGTGATTGACAGCAAAGCTGCAGGCTTCCTCATCCAGACCGATCTGCCATCAACATGATGACAGGGCACACACACACACACACACACACACACACACACATGCACACACGGGTAGAGGGGAATAGATCTCAGTCAAGATGATCTTCAATTCAGTCATTTTAGATTTACATTTCAGTCAGAATGTACCTCAAACTAAAATTAAAACACATACTCTTGTTAATTTCTGTTTTTAATAGCTTCATTTATTCTGCCTGGCTGTCCTCATATGTGCATCAGCATTCTCATATTAAGGTTATGTGACTAATAATTTTGGCAATGTTAGGCATTTCACACATCTACTTTCAAATAAACGGAGAGAGAAAAGCAAACAAATGCACAGAGAGCAAACCAAACACTCGCCTTGTGCTCTGATCTGAAGATGGCAGCACTTTATTCTGCTCTTTTGCGTCGTGCGTGTGTGTTTAATGCGTCCGTCTCGGTGTGTTTTCTACATGACGTGTCGAGCAGAGACGGCGGGATCCTGCTGTGATTTTTCTCATCTTGTTTTAATTGAGAGACTGTGGAATCTTTCTACTTCAGTTTAGTGTGCAGAATAAAAACATTAGGGTCCCAATTTACACTCAGAAATCAAACGTTTACTAACAAATACAAAGAAATGGCAACTCATACACTGAATTAAACAGGATCTTTCAGTAAGTAAAAGTGGATATGTGACTGTGAAACACAAAACCATTCAGGTGTCCATATTTGGATATTGATATTTGTAAAACACATGAAAGCCTACAGGATTGGCCAGCCCAGTCACCAGATATGAACATTATTGAGCGTGTCTGGGGTAGGCATGGGCTGGTATAAGTTTGTGACGGTATGATAACCTTGGATAAAAACATCACGGTATCACCATACTGCTCTAAAATATATTAATTTTAAATGTCTAGGTAAAAAACAACACCTTTTTCCCCTTTGAACACAATAGATTTTATTTTGGGAAACATTAAACATATTTTGGAACAGTAAACATGTCAGGCTAAATACAGGGTTTCTGCTGGGTCTTGAAAAGGTCTTAAAGGGCACATAGTTTACCCCTTTTTTAAGATTTAATCTTAGTATTTTAATTCTTTTTCATTTGTAAAGATATTTGCGTATTGCTCTACATCTTGTGTGTAAGCGAGGTGCATAACTAACGCGCTCTGCGCTCGACTTTAGACTTGCTTTGTTCTGGTCTATTGAAAAATCTATTCTAGTTTCTCAAAATAGCAACGCGCCAGCAATACACCTCAGAACGCCTCCCAATTTTAGACATGAACGCCTATGGGCGCACATATGAGCGCAAATGCATTTGCTACACAGCGTGGCGCAAAACGTCAAAAGACGTCACCAAGCTGAAACTAGCAAACAACAATTGCGTCGCGCCTTGCGCCACATTGCACTGGGTGTATGACAGGGCCCTAAACTTTCATTCATAATGGTCTCAAAAATGTCTTCAATTTCACTTGGTGAAACCTGCAGAAACCCTGAAATTATTCAAATGAATTATTGACTTCTGCTGTCTTCATTAGTTTCAAAAACACAGATTTATTTACAATTTAAAAAGCCGTCTTTGGAGATCTTTTCTACTGGAGATACTATGTAAATAAAAAAATCTTACTCATACCTTAGAAACGGTTCAGCAGAAAGTTTTAAAACCTTGACTTTTCCAAACCGCGGATTACCTTGAACACAGTTACCTTCTCATGCCTAATCTAGAGGAGGCATTGAAGACGAATCCAAAGAATCTTGATGAACTCTGGGTGCGCCATGATCCTGCAAGATGCATTTCGTTCCCCTTTATTCAGTGGCGTAGCGCAAAATGCGGAGGCCACCCTGCAGGGATCGCTGATGAAGTGGGGGGGGGGGGGATAGGTCATACGTCAATTTGCATATCACTGACGTCATCACGTTCTACCATTTGTTTGTTTTACAGCCTATGGTTAATAAAGGGGCATTTATAATTGCACTACACTTTATATAAGCATGTTTATTTAACTAAATTTAGTATACGTAACGTAAGTGAATGTGCAGTAATCTCTCACATGTCATAAACTCAGACAAGTTCAGAAACTGTCACTAAAATGTCTGTGATTGTGAACAAGAAAAGAATAAACGGTCCAAATAAATTGTTAAAATAAAGTAGAAGTAGATCGGTTAGACTGTACAAGGGAAATACCTTCACACTGCCTGTGCTAAATCATTTGTCGTCGGTACGCAGAGGGGTGATCTACTCTCGGGCTGCTGGTGGGAGAGGCTGCTGTAGAGGACTGACTGGGCCGCCTGTCAGTGCTGTGAGGCGGGGGAGGGGCCGGCAGCATCACACGCAGCTCGTTGAGAAGAGTAGGGACGGTACAGTATGGACAAATGACAGTCTAAAAAAAAATCTCCAATAACACACAAAAAAGTCGCTAGATTTGTCGCTAGGGGGGTCTGAAAAGTCGCTAAATTGGCAACATTGGCGGCAAGCAATCAGAATGAAGTAGTCCACCGCTTGAGAGGTGTTCAGAGAACACAGACCTGTGAACTTTGGTTCCGACCACAGTTGTTTCCAAGAGTTTGATGATTGCGGTTGCCGGATTTTCAGTTATTGAATATCGTAACGACGCGGGGCCCCCTAATCACGCGGGGCCCCCCCGCGGTGCGTGCCCTGCAGGCCCGTCCGCTACGCCACTGCCTTTATTTCCACATATGTAGCAGAATGACCATGAAGCTCAACTTGACTAGGCTTGAAAGTAATTACAAACTCTCATTTTAAACACCGCTGTAACACTGAACAGTAGTCAGCTGCTCAGATAGTGGAGTTCACACCCTGACTAGGCTAATTATAAATGATGCACAGCCTGCCTGATCACTGTTGGCCGTTTACTTTGGCCAGGACGGCCACTGGTGGTTTGATTATGTCCTGGAGTGCAGATCTCTGTAGTTCTGTAGTTGTCCAGGTCTGATGGGGGATAATTGAGGAGTGCAGAACATCACACCAGTGCCAGAATATCTGCTGTCTTCCTCCTCACCTCATTTCATCATTCTGCACTGTTCTTCTTTTCACTGCCCTTTTTTTCTCTCTCTCCAAAGCCTGCTCATCGGCTGAAACACGTATGCACTGATCTATGGCTTTTTATAGTGTAGGGATGTAACGGTATCAGAATTTCACGGTACGGTAATACCTCGGTATGAATGTCACGGTACGGTATTTATTGAATCATTTACAGGAAAAAACAAAACTTATGAAAATACTCCAAAAAAAGTGCCAAAAGTGTCAATGACATACAAATTAGCCATCTATCTGTAAGCTTTGAAACACTAACTTCAATTTTAATAACAAAAAAATATTAAACCATGTAAAAAAAATAAAGTTTCAATTTAGTATTGTTGAAAACTCATCACATTCAACATTTAATCACTCACTCACTTAGATAGAGATGGGTTTAAAGGAAAATTATCATATAAATATAATCTGGTAAAAGCTGGTATCTCTGGGCATTTACAATGTCCCCTGCAACAGAAAAAACCCCTCTCATTTGGGACTGAGGTTTCTGGGACAAGAGAGATATGACTTGGCCCAGGTTGACAGCAGTGGGTAACGTTGTGCATTGTCTTTCCCCCACTTGAGAGGACAAACCATGAGTAAGATAGAGGTCTCATGTCTGCATCAATCTGAACAGTGTGCTGACAACACCGCTATTCAGAACGCGCGCGGCGACAACACCCGCTTTAGAGTTTTCCAGCTCTTTTTCATCCCCGCTTCTAGCAGCACACTCCATTTCCGCATTACTGGATCTGTAGCAACAACAGACCGCAAAGGATGATGGTCAAGCATGGGCTGATGGGAATTGTAGTTTCCGCTACCTCCCGTTCGCTTCATTCGCCTGAGCAAATTTTCTCAGAAGACCTATAGTTTTACCGAGTCATGCGACTTCGGTAATATCGAAAAAAATAATATTGCGGTATAACGGTATTTACAATACCGTTACATCCCTATTATAGTGTGTAAGCAGCAGTGGTGTAAAGTACTTAAGTAAATGGACTTCGTTACTTTACACTGTAAAAAATAAATCCGTAAAATTTACGGTAAAAAAAACTGCAGCTGTGGTTGCCAGTACTTTACCGTTAAAAACACGGTACAAACCGTAAAAGTAATTTTTAATTTTTTCGGTAAATTACCGTATTTTAATAATTTATCGAGGTAATATGTCTGTATTTTAAAGATCCATAATAATGTCAACCTAATGCATAAAAAGTGATGTGCCATGCCGGGAATTCTGGGAAAGTCAATTTACGGTTATTCACCGTATATATTAAGGAAACATACCGTTAACCAGGTTACGTATTTGTACTGTAGCATTTTTACAGTTTTTTTTACCGTTGAAATCACGGCCATTTTTTACAGTGCACTTAAGTATGTTTTTGGCTACTTTGTACTTGTACTGAGTATTATAAATATAAGCAACTTTTACTCCGTACTTGACCACATTTTTGGTTGAATATCTGTACTCTTTACTCCACTACATTTGAACGGACGCTTATTGTTACTCGTTACATTGTGATTGTGCGCGACAAGTCGGCATCTCGATCTACTACGGCTAATTTGTTGGGCGGACAAGGCCATATCGCCATCTGCAGGCTGCTGAAGGTACTGTATGCTATTTATGAGCTAAATTACGTTAGCGTGAATTAGCAGCTTGCCTAATACCAGGTGTTTAATTAGCGACATGGCTGCAGCAAATGATGAAGCCGAAGTCGGCACATTAAGCAGTGCCAGCACTGATGACCATCCATGGCCTTATCTGAAAGAAATGGTTGCATTTACCGATATGCAGAATGGCTCTTACAAGATGCAGGGTCTACTTTGTTTGCCACGAGCCACGAAAACAAGAGATTTTTTTTCTTTTTTTTTTTAGAATATGCAAAAAGGTACATAAATTGGGATCATACAAATACAAAAAAAAAAACATCAACAAAAAACCATAACAAAACAACAATAAAAAACCAAACAAAAACAATATAGTCAGGTACTGTTAGGTGTGTGTGTGTGTGTGTGTGTGTGTGTGTGTGTGTGTGTGTGTGTGTGTGTGTGTGTCCATGTAAAGGTAACTTGGTGGAAATGTCAGAATACATACATTAGGAACAATATCAGCAAATAAATGAAGCAAGTATCACAGATATAAGTAAAGCATATAAAAAGGAAACCAGTCAGAGTTAGGGAGTAACAACAATGCTTATTAATATATGATAGTAATAATGACAGTAAAACTAAAACTAAACAAGAGATTTAAAGAATTTATCGTAAAATTTGAGAAAACACATTGAAGGAAAAGTCTATTTAATGTTAATTTAATTTGAATTAAGTGAATTTAATATGGTTACTGATATGGCAAAAACCACTGTGACATCATATGACTATGTTTTAGCTTAGTTCTTTTGTGCAATGTGAATTAATGTTGTTCTGAAATTATAAATTTTGCATCATGTGCATTCAGCTGTGAGTTTGTGATGTATTTTTCATTGAATTTATTTATACTTAGTTGTTTATTTGTTGGACATTCTCTCGATGGAACTCTCAACTTCCCGTATACATGGTGCTAATATGAAAACTGTCAGTAGATGGCGTTCAGCCTTTGATGTTGCGTCATCCTTTTTGAAGTCTTTGTGAAATTCCTTTGTAAAATTATTTGATTTGTTTATTTGATTTATTTATTTATTTATTTATTTATTTATTTATTTATTTATTTATTTATTATTAGTATTTTATACTTTTGAAGTCTACCAGGGGTGGGATGGGTGGGAGTGAGTTTTAAATTTACACTTTTTTTTTTTTTTTTTTTTTTTTTTTTTTTTTTTTGTTTCCTGAAAAACTCAATAAACAGTTGTTAACAAAAAAAAATATATATATATATATATATATATATATATATATATATATACTAAGTTGAAAAATAGCACTCCTCTTTGTTTAATATTAACACAGAGAAAACATCCTAATCAATTGAAAACTTTTTTTACTACTTTTTTAAAATTGTTTTTGTTCTATTTTTTTTTTCATCTATTTTGCTCTGCCATTTTGAAATATTGAGATGTTCAGTTTAATTTCTATATTAGGAAATAAAACCTTTCTTGCTGTTCGTTGAGCCTGCATTCAGTATGAGTAAAATACTTTTAAAATTGGATACTTTAATGCTTTTACTCAAGTCTTATTGGAATTGGTGGACTGAGGGCTTAATGAGAGGATCTGGTGAAAAACGTAAGTTTATTTCATAACAGAAAATCGTAATGGAATTTAAATAAGTGAATCATGCTTTAGTTGGGTTGCAGAACTTTACTGTAAGACCTTTTTCACATCATGGTGATGCTTTAACTGACTGAAATGACTATTGCTGACTACATAATGTTGAGTCCTAACATCAGCGTTAAAGATCTGAACTTCCCATCACTACTGTGTATCTAACCTCAGAGCAGCCTTGCACACATATTGTACTTGGGGCTGATAACTTGTGGGCTGCTGTATTTGGATTTGAGGATGGGTAGATGATAGTGTTCATGTGTCTTCTGAATACAGGTTTCAAAACATATATGGCTCAGTTTATATTGTACAATATTTATTCTGTTGATTTTGAATCTTCATTCATTCTTTTTCGTGTCGGCTTAGTCCCTTTATTAATCCGGGGTTGCCACAGCGGAATGAACCACCAACTTATCCAGCACGTTTTTTCACAGGGGATGCCCTTCCAGCCGCAACCCATCTCTGGGAAACACTTCACCTGTACCTGCATGTCTTTGGACTGTGGGGGAGCACCCGGAGGAAACCCATGCAAACGCAGCAAGAAGGTCGCTGGGTCGCTGGTTCGAGCCTCGGCTCAGTTGTTGTTTCTGTGTGGAGTTTGCATGTACTCCCAGTGTTCGCGTGGGTTTCCTCCGGGTGCTCCGGTTTCCCCCACAGTCCAAACACATGCGGTACAGGTGAATTGGGTAGGCTAAATTGTCCGTAGTGTATGAGTGTGTGTGTGGATGTTTCCCAGAGATAGGTTGTGGCTGGAAGGGCATCCGCTGCTTAAAAAAACGTGCTGGATAAGTTGTCGGTTCATTCCGCTGTGGTGACCCCGGATTAATAAAGGGACTAAGCTGACAAGAAAATGAATGACGTCTTAATGCAAAGTCTTAAAATAGCAAGAGCATCACTGAAATAAAATGATGCGGAGGCACTTTTCACTCAGATATTGGCTGTAAATTCGGCTATACGTTACACGGGGAATAGCGCCGAATCAAAGGCTGAAAGATTACTTTCTTGTAAAGCACACCAATAATCTTCAGATCCATCAAATGGCTTAAATCTCAGCGGTGAAGCTCCAGTCTATCTGCCACTGCCGGATTGCGGCCAGATTCCCCTGAAATGATGCCTGATGGGCAGAATTACTGTACGAGTGAATCCCGCAGCATTAAGTCGAGCAGGAGCGACAGAGGAGGCTGAATAACGGCATTCAGCCAGAACACTTTTGAAGATTTACATCATAATCGGCTCATAAGCATTACTGACCAGGAGCGGGCCTGAGATTTGCTTTGGAAATGTCAGAGGCGTTTTAAGAGAGATCAGTTTAAAGAGGCGCGCCGCTCGGCTGAAAAGAAAATCGCTATCAATATTCCCTGACGCCGGGCTGCAGATGGCCACGGCTCTAATTGAAATGGCTTCTGGTGTGTCTGAAAGCGGGACCTGGCCTGATACGGCCGGGTCACCCTCAGATCGCAGGCTTAGCGCTCGCGGGCTTCATCGCTGCCATCTTACCAACATTAAAGCTGCGTTTGGAAAGCCACAAGCGCAGTACAAAAAAAAACTCTTCACGTAGAGGCAGAATCACTGAGCGGATTCATCGTTCGGTTAAATAATGCAAACTCAAGACTGACCTCGCCGTTCACAGGCTTTTCAATTACGCTTTTCTTCCGTCCCCGCGTGGGTGTTTGCTCGAAAGCTTCTCTTCCAGAAATGAGCAACTGTTTGTGAAAATCTGTTTTGTCTTTGGAGATTGGTGAATGAGATTTTGGCGTGGAGTTTTCTTTGAACGGAGGCTGTCTGTGACCAACACAGCTGAACTCAGCACTCGACACAAAGGCGGATCTGTCTCGGGACTGAACCGCCGCTATTGTGGAGATCTAGTGGTGTAGATTGATTAGCTAAAGGTTGTATTTGTGGAATAAATGTGATTCAGTCATAGCAGTCATTGTGCATCTAATCAAATCAAGTAAACTTGGAATGTTTCGAGTGTGTTGTTTGAATGCAACATACTCAGCGGCCACTTTATTAGGTACACCTGTCTGCTCGTTGAGGGTGCCTATTATGCAAAAATCTCTTTTTGTTTTGAATGTTTTATGTACGCCGGCCACTTTATTAGGTACACCTGTTTGTTAACGCAAATTTCTAATCAGCCAATCACATGGCAGCAGCTCAATGCATTTAGGCATGCAGACATGGTCAAGACGATCTGCTGCAGTTCAACCCAAGCATCAGAATGGGGAAGAATGGGTATTTTAGTGACGTGGCATGGTTGTTGGTGCTAGACGGGCTGGTCTGAGTATTTCAGAGACTGCTGATCTACTGGGATTTTCACGCACAACCATCTCTAGGGTTTACAGAGAATGGTCTGAAGAAGAGAATATATCCAGCCGACAAATCTGCAGCAACTCATGATGCTATCATGTCAATATGGAGCAAAATCTCTGAGGAATATTTCCAGTGCCTAGTTGTATCTCTGCCATGAAGGATTAAGGCAGTTTTGAAGGCAAAAGGGGGTCCAACCCGGTACTAGTAAGGTGTACCTAATAAAGTGGCCGGTGAATGTATTTTAACGTGTCAAAACAAGAAAAATCCAGTCGTATACACTTTTTTTTAAAAACATAAATGTTTCATTTTTTTAATGACAAGTTTAACATTGTTAAAGGAATATTTATTACAGAGAAAATTACATCAATAATCAAAAATAGAGACAGTATTTGTTAAGGATTAAGGCAGTTCTGAAAGCAAAAGAAGTTCCAACCCCATTGGTAGTAGTAAGGTGTACCTAATAAAGTGGCCGGTGAGTGTATATGTGTTGATCATTTTAATAACTTCTTTGCAAGTCATTAAATCAAAATGGTCGCATGGTGTTTGTGAGATTTACTGCAAATATGCATTTTGTTATAAATTTGGTCACCTTTGTGGAGATACATGATCCATGCCATTTCAGTTGCATCATAGTGTATTTGTATTTTACATACATTATTAACTATAAGGGTGCCTATTATGCAAAAATCTCTTATGTTTTGAATGTGTTTTATGAATACAAACCGGACAATTTATTAGGTACACCTGTTTGTTAACGCAAATTTCTAATCAGCCAATCACATGGCAGCAGCTCAAAGCATTTATGCATGCAGACATGGTCAAGACGATCTGTTGCAATTTAACCCGAGCATCAGAATGGGGAGGAAAGGGGATTTAAGTGACGTGGCATGGTTGTTGGTGTCAGACGAGCTGGTCTGAGTATTTCAGAAACTGCTGATCTACTGGGATTTTCACGCACAACCATCTCTAGGGTTTACAGAGAATGATCTGAAGAAGAGAAAATATCCAGACGACAAAATTGATGGATTGATGTGTGTGTGTGTGTGTGCCTGAATAAGTGTGTGCCGATGTAAACTCATGTCTGCTGTGTTTGTCTGTGCAGGTGATCTTCGAGGCAGAGGTGACCAATGGCAGACGAGGATTCATCGCCATCGACGACATCCAGGTGCTCAGTTACCCATGCGGTGAGTCAGCTGTGTGTGTGCAGTAGTGAAGGATGCACTATCCTAAAATATATTAAGAGTATTGCATATTCCACACAATTTGACATTAGGGTGTCCGCGGGATACTTACCACCGGTAAAACAAGGTTTAAGGCTAGTCAAGACTAAATTGCATGTTTGAGCTGTCTCAACTCAAAATAACTCTTAAAATACACCAGTGTCATTTTTTGTCTGCAGGTGCACACCAGTAATATATTTTTCTAAGGCCATTTTTATAATTGTGGCTTAAATAGCCTAGTTTAACTAAGCCTTAGTCCTGGCTTAATCTAAGCCCTGTTTGTGAAACTGGGCCTGAAAGTCTTAAATTCACTAAAATATTGTGTTGTAGGTCTTAAATAATTTTAAACAGGTCAACAAATATGTATTTATGCCCGAACTACAGAACCAAATTTAAAATAATTTTAGTTTTAAACTAGTGGGGTTTTGAAATCAATGAATGTTGTGATAACTGGGGCATTTCTTAGACTACAATAAAAACTTATAATCGTTGCATCGCTAGTTTAAAGTCACTTACATCCTCTTTCTTCCCCATTCTGATGCTCGGGAACTGCAGCAGATCGTCTTGACCATGCCTAAATGCATTGAGTTGCTGCCATGTGATTGGCTGATTAGAAATTTGCGTTAACGAGCAGTTGGACAGGTGTACCTAATAAAGTGGCCGGTGAGTGTATGTGGCTAAGAAATAACTACATTAGATTTTTCTGGACCATTATCAAAACTCCTTAGTGTTTAGCCATGTATAAATCTTAATTTTCATGTATAATAGTCTTAAAAGGGTATTTAAAAGTGACTTGATGAAGCCTGCAGAAACCCTATATGAGCAGCATTCTCTATAATGCGCAGTGCCCTTTGTAGTGCATGTAGAGTTGAAGAGTGTGTTATTTTCAGTGTGTGATCAATAAATGATCAGAGAGTGGTGAGTAAACAGCAGCAGATCCTGCGCTCGTCTCTCATATATAATCAGCCTTTATTACTGCACTTAACACCGAGCGTTTAGAGGTCGAGTGACGCACATACACACATACACTCTCCAGCTCTGAATGCCAGCCGTGTTCACAGCATTTGAAGTGCTGAGTGTTTGGTCATAGACAGAAGTGCTCCTGCAGGTTAGATGGTCTGGGATCAGCTTAACTCTGATAATGTAACAGGTATTGGTAATTATCCGGCAGCGCTGCGATTACTGCCACTCCAGCGGGATTATATTCCCTCTGAAGCCTGCTAATAACGCCAGCGGAGCATCACGTCCTATTAAAATGATGCAGATGAGGAGGTTGTGTTTAGCGCTGGAGGATAATGCATCCTGCGCTAAAACAGCATTACAGGAGCTCGTCTGCAAATAAAACCAAACCACAGAAATTGAGTTATTATTATTATTATTATTATTATTTTAATTATTATTATTTATATTATTATTTTTATTGTTATTATTATTCTTTTATTATTATTACTATTATTATTATTGTTGTTGTTGTTTTTATTATTATTTTTTATTGTTGTTTTTATTATTATTGTTGTTATTATTGTTTATTATTATTTTTGTTGTTGTTGTTGTTGTTGTTTTTATTGTTATTGTTATTTTATTGTTATTATTATTATTATTATTATTATTATTATTATTTGTTATATATATATATATATATATATATATATATATATATATATATATATATATATATATATATATACATATATATATATATATATATATATATATATATATATATATATAATAATTTATTTTATTTATTTTATTTATTTTATTTATTTTATTTTATTTTATTTTATTTTATTTATTTATTTATTTACATTTTTTTCAGAAAATTAAAAAAACACACACAGTTATATTAATTTCCATGAATACATTTTCCTTTGATTGCAGATAAATCCCCTCATTTTCTGCGTTTGGGTGATGTGGAGGTAAATGCCGGACAGAACGCCACATTTCAGTGCATAGCAACTGTACGGGACGCCGTCAACAACAAACTCTGGCTGCAGGTGAGATCGGCTCAAACACATTTCAATTTGATGTACAGCACTTTAAATCCAGCTGACTGAGCTTCAGTGTGTTCTGAACTTAGTTGTGTCCTAAGTAACTAATAGTAATTGGTGACCAGTGTACCATTAGTAAGCCTTAGTAATTAGTAGCCATTAGTAATTAGTAACCAGTGTACCATTAGTAACCACTAGTAATTAGTAACTATTAGTAATTAGTAACCAGTGTACCATTAGTAACCACTAGTAATTAGTAACTATTAGTAATTAGTAACCAGTGTACCATTAGTAACCACTAGTAATTAGTAACTATTAGTAATTAGTAACCAGTGTACCATTAGTAACCACTAGTAATTAGTAACTATTAGTAATTAGTAACCAATGTACCATTAGTAACCACTAGTAATTAGTAACTATTAGTAATTAGTAACCAGTGTACCATTAGTAACCCTTAGTAATAAGTAGCCATTAGTAATTAGTGACCAGTGTACTATTAGTAACCATTATTAATTGGTGACAAATTGTAATTAGTGACCTGTGTAACATTAGTAATCATGAGTAATTAGTAACTATTAGTAATAAGTAGTCAGTGTACCATTAGTAACCCTTAGTAATTAGTAGCCATTAGTAATTAGTAACCAGTGTACCATTAGTAGCCATTATTAATTAGTAATTATTAGTAATTAGTAACCAGTAACCAGTGTACCATTAGTAACCCTTAGTATTAAGTAGCCATTAGTAATTAGTGACCAGTTACATTAGTAATCATGAGTTATTAGTAACTAATAGTAATTGGTGACCAGTGTACCATTAGTAAGCCTTAGTAATTAGTAATTAGTAACCAGCGTACCATTAGTTATCCTTAGTAATTAGTAGCCATTAGTAATTAGTGACCAGTTACATTAGTAATCATGAGTTATTAGTAACTAATAGTAATTGGTGACCAGTGTACCATTAATAAGCCTTAGTAATTAGTAATTATTAGTAATTAGTAACCAGCGTACCATTAGTAACCCTTAGTAATTAGTAGCCATTAGTAATTAGTGACCAGTTACATTAGTAATCATGAGTTATTAGTAACTAATAGTAATTGGTGACCAGTGTATTATTAGTAAGCCTTAGTAATTAGTAATTATTAGTAATTAGTAACCAGTGTACCATTAGTAACCCTTAGTAATTAGTAGCCATTAGTAATTAGTGACCAGTTACATTAGTAATCATGAGTTATTAGTAACTAATAGTAATTGGTGACCAGTGTACCATTACTAAGCCTTAGTAATTAGTAGCCATTAGTAATTAGTGACCAGTTACATTAGTAATCATGAGTTATTAGTAACTAATAGTAATTGGTGACCAGTGTATTATTAGTAAGCCTTAGTAATTAGTAATTATTAGTAATTAGTAACCAGTGTACCATTAGTAACCCTTAGTAATTAGTAGCCATTAGTAATTAGTGACCAGTTACATTAGTAATCATGAGTTATTAGTAACTAATAGTAATTGGTGACCAGTGTACCATTAGTAAGCCTTAGTAATTAGTAATTATTAGTAATTAGTAACCAGTGTACCATTAGCAACCCTTAGTAATTAGTAGCCATTAGTAATTAGTTACCAGTGTACTATTAGTAACCATTATTAATTAGTAACTTATAGGAAATAGTGACCAGTGTACCATTAGTAATTATGAGTAATCACAGCCCTTGGCATCCATGACGGGAACAGAAAATACTACTGATGTCAGTGTTTGTTTTTCTCATCAGTGTTAAGGGATATCTTGTTTAGTGTCCAACTGAAGAAAAACACTCATTAAAGTATCAATATCAATGCTGGAGTGTGAGTAAATGGGGAAAATATGTTCACTTTTAGGTGAACTGTCCCTTTAAATAGCCTTTAATGTAATTCATATTTCTGCTTGTGTAGATTTGAAACCTTTTTGTCCCTTATTTGAGCGGTGCAGATTGAATAAAGGAAGTGCAGTTATGTCTGAGTGTTCAGTGTAGTCTAACCACACACACCCATCAGACCTGCTCTGTGACCCTGCAGTCGAGCACCACTGAGCTAAAACACTGCTGTTTTTAACACAATTCAGCCCTCAGATCAGTCCGTCACAAGCCTTTCACTCTAATTGGCCAGGAATGTCAAGTTCAGCATGTTTTTAGAGTTTGATTTCACAATCCCCCCCAAAATTGCATCATTTTTAGTTTATTTATTGGAAACTGTATCCTATATCCGCGGTCAGCGTGTGTGTGTGTGTGTGTGTGTGTGTGTGTGTGAGAGTGTGTGTATAAGCACAATTACTAATCAAGCAGCAGCAGAGATGCGGCGTTCATTAAAACTGAGGCTGTCACACGGAGACGGCGTTTCCCAGAATTCATCCTGGAGGAAAATCCTGCAGTTTAATGATATCTGTGTCGGCGGGCTGTGTGTGTGTGTGTGTGTGTGTTTGCTGAAGTCCCGCCGCTGCCCTTTGATTCTGATTAACTAATGAGAGGACTTCACTTTCCCACAAGACAAAGTGTGCTGGAGGATTGAAGCAGAGCGAGTGTCTGACAGGGTGGGAACGTGTGTGTGTGTGTGTGTGTGTGTGTGTGTGTGTGTGTGTGTGTGTGTGTGTGTGTGTGTGTGTGTGTGTGTGTGTGTGTGTGTGTGTGTGTGTGTGTGTGTGTGTGTGTGTGTGTGTGTGTGTGTGTGTGTGTGTGTGTGTGTGTGTGTGTGTGTGTGTGTGTGTGTGTTGTGGGGAAAGTGACCTTTTCTGCTCTCGTACATGAAGAGGTGAAGAAATGAAGGAGAGCGAACGAGTGTCTGACTAATAGGAGATGGCAGTGTTAAAGCGGCTAATGAATGATCCGCTGTACACACACACACACACACACACACACACACACTTCACTCACACAGATCTGCTGCGACACACCAGCGTCTCCATCCACCAAAACAACCCAGAAGTGTGTCACTGCGAGCGTGAAATGAAGTGTCGTCTCTGCATTTGGACTGTTCACACCATAAGATGACTGTAGTGATAACTCACACACACACACACACACACACACACTGTCTGTCATTTAAGCATCTGCAGGGATTAGCATTTAGCATTTATCACTCAATGTGAAGTTAATTTATAAACTAATTTTGAGCGGATCACATGTTCATGATTGATCACAGCCGGTCCTGCATTATCCAATCTATGATTCACCAATCAGATGATTCCTAAGCCACTATAAGCTCCATATCTCAGCCATCTTTGTTTTAAAGAATCCCCCCATCCACCCCTACTCCATCTCCTTTCCTAGATGGGCGGCACGGTGGCCCAGTGATTAGCACTGTTGCCTCACAGCAAGAACGTCACTGGTTGTAATCCTTACCAAGCCAGCCGAAATTTCTGTGCGCCGTTTACACGTTCTCCCCGTGCTCACGTTGGTTTCCTCCTTCAAAAAACATGCAACTTAAGTTAATTGACTAATCCAGCACCATAGACATGCTCCTAGTAGTTATCTCTTTAGAGCGATCACTATCTGTTCATTAGCTACTACAGCAGGGGAGTTCTCCAGAGCTCAAACTCCCTTCTTGCCTTGCAAACAGGGAAGAGCCCCAGGCTAGAGGATCGTATGAGCTCAGGGCTCTCTCCCGGGACAGCATGCCAAACACGCTTTATAATCAATCAAGTGTGAACTCTTGAAAATGTAAATTCTCTCATCATTTACTCGCCCCTTTTTTACTTTTTTAAACAGAGAAAAGAAGATATTTTATAAAATGTCAGAAACCTGTAACCATTGACATCTGTGTTTTTCCCTACTATGGAAGTGAATAGTTACAGGTTTCCAAATATCTTCTGTGGTGTTGTTTAAAAGAAGAAAGAAACTCTTTTTTTGGGGGGTGAGCTATTACTTTAAAGGCACAGTAGAAATGTTTTTTATTTTATTGAAATATACAGTTTAAATGCAGAGAAATAAACTGTTGAATTAGCGAGACGAAGCTGTGTGGTGAAAATGCTTCATTTCAACAAAAGGCTTACAGTTCTGTCCTCAATCATACATAGTAGGCATACAATATACAAATGCTATACAGAAGTCAAGGCCGACCAACTCAAAGTATTGAAGACTTTCACCCTGCTGAATGTTTTCTCGTCCACATTTTTGTCAACTGTATTAAAACGTTGAGATAGTGAAGTTATATTTTGTGTCAAATTTGTCAAAACAAGCGCTCC
Organism: Danio rerio; assembly: GCF_049306965.1. NCBI lineage: Eukaryota > Metazoa > Chordata > Actinopteri > Cypriniformes > Danionidae > Danio > Danio rerio. The sequence continues at coordinate 1,628,588 of NC_133195.1, read as the reverse complement.
TACTCCACATATTAAAGCTCCTCTAGTCATGCTGACTCATTTAAAATGAGTTCTGACACCTGAAGCAGTTATAATAAGCAGCACTTCACAGCGAGCCTCCATTAGTTCATGCATTTCCTGACATAAACACAAAGTAAACAGTATTAATTAATCATAGTAACGTTGACTAATGCATTATTAAAATCCAAAGGTGTGCTCGTTCACATTAGTTAATGCACTGTGAGTTAAAGGTGCTGCATGTAAGACTCTTTTAATTCATAGAAACACCATAATATGTGTGCAGATATTTCAGAAACATGCGCAGTGAACATTCTTGCATATCTAAAAAACGATGTTGAAGTCAGATATTCTGTCTTTGTTTAGGTCATTAAACCCGCCCACTGCCAGTTATATAAACCAATTATATTTCAGCACCCTGGGATTCCTTGGTGGAAAACAGCGTATTTCATTCAGTCAGTCAGGAAGGCTCTCAAAGTGTGTGTCTGCGACTGAAATGTGACTTTCGGTGGTCAGTTGCAGCCTTCGAAATGAGAAGCAGATTCAGAGTTCCACATGAGCTGGTTATTAATTAGCGAATAATATAAATATTATGAGTGTAAACATTAGGTGAGCAGGTTACATTGAACTTACACACTGCACCTTTAACATGAACTATCAACAAATGACTTCCTCTTCATTGACTAATAATAACAAAGAGGCGGTTCATTCCGCTGTGGCGCCCCAGATTAATGAAGTGACTAAGCCGAAAAGAAAATGAATGAATGAACATTAAGAAAGATCCATGTTAGTAAATGCATGTTGTTTTAAAGTGTTATCTATAATGGTGAAGTGACTGGATTTAATGTGTTGATCGTCTTGCTGATGTTGTCCTGCACAGCGGCGTAATGGCGAGGACATTCCCGTGGCGGAGAAGAAAAACATCAACCACAGGAAGTTTGCGGCTTCTTTCCGCCTGAAGGAGGTCAGCAGTCAGGACCAGGACCTGTACCGCTGTGTCACGCAGTCCGAGAGGGGCTCCGGGGTCTCCAACTTCGCTGGACTCATCGTCAGAGGTAAAGCATGCTTTCTAATGCAGGTCTCCTGTGTGTACACTGTTTTGAGGGATGTAAACAATACCAATAGTCCCAATGTCCTGTAGTAAATATTTTATTTGCATAGCTGAGCAATTTCATCAAATTGCCATGAAAGTTTCCCTGAAATAGCGAGTTGATGTGCTGAAACTGAAGGCTTGTATTTTACATTTATGTAGCCACATATTTCCGATGAACCTGGGCTATCTGGCCAATATTAACCTATTGATTCATTATATTTTACTTCACACATTACAGTTACCTTAATTATTCAATGTATATCTTCTAATCAATCCGTCATAACTACAAGCCACTCTGTAGATCATTATTAGACATATTAAAGGTGAAGCATCATTTTAAAATTAGATATAGTCATTCATGTACACACTTGGTGCAAGTTAAAATGCTAATTTGCAAACGTTTAAAGTTGGATAATAGCTAAAACATACCAGTTAAATGTTGATTGTAGCCTTTAAAGCAGCATTTTATAGTTAGTTCCCTCTGCTGTATTGAAAACACACACAGCATGTCTTTAAATCTGAGTAACGAACCAAACTGAGTTGATGTTCTCTAACCGAAGGCTTGTATTTTTCATTTTTGTAGCCACATATTTCCGATGAGCCTGGGCTATTTGCCAATATTAACCTACAGTTGAAGTCAGAAAATATAAGCCCCCCTGAATTATTAGCGCCGCTGTTTATTTTTTTCCCCAATTTCTGTTCTGTTCTGGGAAGATTGTTTCAGCACATTTCTAAGCACAATAGTTTTAAAAACTTATTTCTAATAACTGATTTATTTGATCTTTGTCATGATGACAATAAATAATATTTTACTAGATATTTTTCAAGACACTTCTATACAGCTTAAAGTGACATTAAAAGGCTAGGTTAATAAGGTGAATTAGGCAGGTTAGGGTAATTGGTCAAGTTATTGTATAAAAATGGTTTGTTCTGTAGATTATTGGGGGGGAAATTAGCTTAAAGGGGCTAATAATTTTGTCCCAAAAATGTTTTTTAAAAAATTAATAACTGCTTTTATTCTAGCCGAAATAAAACAAACAAGACTTTCTCCAGAAGAAAAAATATTATCAGACATACTGTGAACATTTCATTGCTCTGTTAAAAAAAACATTTGGGAAATATTTAAAAAAGAAAATAAACATCAAAAGGGGGAGAATAATTCTGACTTCAACTGTATTCATTTATTATATTTTACTTCACACATTACTGTTGCCGTAATTAATAAGGCAACTCTAATCATTCTGACATGACAATAAGCCACTCTGTAAATCATTATGTTTCATATTAGAGGTTAAACATCTTTTTAAAATTAGATATGGGCATTCATGTACACATATTTCTGATGAGCCTGGGCTATTTGGCCAATATTAACCTATTAATTCATTATCTTTTACTTCACACGTTACAGATATCTTAATTATTCAATGTATATTTTCTAATCAATCCGTCATGACTACAAGCCACTCTGTAGATCATTATTAGACATATTAAAGGTGAAGCATCATTTTAAAATTAGATATAGGCATTCATGTACACACTTGGTGCGAGTTAAAATGCTAATTTGCATAAGTTTAAAGTTGGATAATAGCAAAAACATACCAGTTAAATGTTGATTGTAGCCTTTAAAGCAGCATTTTATAGTTCGTTCCCTCTGCTGTATTGAAAACACACACAGCATGTCTTTAAATCTGAGTAACGAACCAAACTGAGTTGATGTTCTCTAACCGAAGGCTTTTCCACCCAGAGAAACGTCCATCGCGGCTACAGAGACCATCTGCTTGTTTAAGCGCCGCTAAATAATACAAATGCATTCCTATTTCAATTACCATTGGGTGCCACGTTATTATGCGCAACCTGTTTATGCAAACGAAGCTCTCTGGGTGTTTTTGGCGAGTGCTTCTCCGCAAGCGAGTCCTCCGAGCTGGAGTTTGCAGATGCGACTCTGAGTGTGTGTGTGTGAGAGAGAGTTAGCGGCGGCCGGAGCGCTGCAGGGACACACACTGACAGCTCAGATATCTCCAGCACACTTCCCCAGCTGACATCCTGCTACAAGGATACCAAAGATGGTAATTTCAGCGGAAATTTTTGGGCCATGGATTTGTGCGCGCGCTAATGGGAGCTGGCACTGAGTCGCCTATTGTCGCGCGTGACCCCGGGCTAGTGCTTTATTAGCTCCCGCTCTCCCTAATGCGGGCCGACAGCGGGGCCTCGCGGCTGTTTGGGGCCGCTTTGTAACAAATGAAAATTTCAGTGGCGAATTCTTGCGCTGGAGAAGTATCGATCCGCGTGTCCCCCAGCTGCAGGAAGAAAGATGGGAGAGGGAAAAAAAGTCAGACACAAGCGAACACAGTTGTCGCCTCTGAGCGCGCGCGGGAGCTCCGCATGTTTAGCCCAGGGTTTCCAGTAATGACATTACGGCCTCTCTGGCTTGTAGAGAATAAACCGAATTGACAGGATGTGCACTGAGAAACACTTTCAGATGCAAACAGTCGATAAAAGCCGGCCCTGTTTTTATTAGATCTCACCACTGTGGAGATCCAGAGTCAGACTGCAGAAAGACCTGCTCGAACGGCAAACAGAAAGCGCTTTGGTTTAGCAAAGTAAAACAGAATATCTACTGTTAATTTACTCAAATAAGTGCTTAAAATGATAATCTCACACACCATTTATTCGCTCTTCCATCTTCACTCTGCAACGCAAAGGACGATAATTTTGATTAACTGTAAGAGTAGCTGCTTAATATGTAATTTTAATGTATTGTATTCGCAGTTTCTTCATATGTTCTCCTATAATAGCTTATAGTATTGGTGGCTAATTCGCATGTATCTTCAATGTATGGTATTGGTAGCTGCCTAATATGTAGGTTTAATGTATCGTATCAGTAGCTGCTTCAAATGTACCTTTAATGTATCGTATCGTATAAGTAGCTGCTTTATATGTGTCTTTAATGTATCGTATCGTATCAGTAGCTGCTTCAAATGTACCTTTAATGTATCGTATCATATCAGTAGCTGCTTTATATGTGTCTTTAATGTATCGTATCGTATCAGTAGCTGCTTCAAATGTACCTTTAATGTATCGTATCGTATAAGTAGCTGCTTTATATGTGTCTAATGTATTGTATCGTATCAGTAGCTGCTTTATATGTCTAATGTATCGTATCGTATCAGTAGCTGCTTTTTGTGTCTTTAATGTATCTTATCGTATCGGTAGCTGCTTCATATGTACATTTAATGTTTAGTATCGTATTAGTAGCTGCTTTATATGTGTCTAATGTATCGTATCGTATCAGTAGCTGCTTTATATGTGTCTAATGTATCGTATCAGTAGCTGCTTTATATGTGTCTAATGTATCGTATCATATCAGTAGCTGCTTTATATGTGTCTAATGTATCGTATCGTATCAGTAGCTGCTTTATATGTGTCTAATGTATCGTATTGTATCAGTAGCTGCTTTATATGTGTCTAATGTATCGTATCGTATCAGTAGCTGCTTTATATGTGTCTAATGTATCGTATCGTATCAGTAGCTGCTTCATATGTACATTTAATGTATAGTATCGTATCAGTAGCTGCTTTATATGTGTCTAATGTATCGTATCGTATCAGTAGCTGCTTTATATGTGTCTAATGTATCGTATCGTATCAGTAGCTGCTTTATATGTGTCTAATGTATCGTATTGTATCAGTAGCTGCTTTATATGTGTCTAATGTATCGTATCGTATCAGTAGCTGCTTTATATGTGTCTAATGTATCGTATCGTATCAGTAGCTGCTTCATATGTACATTTAATGTATAGTATCGTATCAGTAGCTGCTTCATATGTGTCTTTATATATCGTATCGGTAGCTGCTTTATATGTATCTTTAATGTATCGTATCGGTAGCTGATTTATGCAAGTGGTGCTCGCTGCAGAGCCATTTGAGGAGAGGTGAGCTCCAGAGAGGGGGAGCTTAAGCTTGAGCTCCACCTTTTTTGCACTTCTTCTACGAGTGATGTCACTGGGGGTAGGGTTAGGGGTGGGGTTGGTGTACGCATTAAAACAGCTTACAGGAGGAGGAGCGACAGCTCATCCCCCCCCCTCTCTGGAGCTCACCTCTCCTCAAATGGCTCTGCAGCGAGCACCCTCTCGATTTATGTTTCTTTAATGTATCGTATCGGTAGCTGCTTCATATGTATCTTTAATGTATCGTATCGGTAGCTGCTTCATATGTATCTTTAATGTATCGTATCGGTAGCTGATTTATGTGTCTTTAATGTATCGTATCGGTAGCTGCTTCATATGTATCTTTAATGTATCGTATCGGTAGCTGATTTATGTGTCTTTAATGTATCGTATCGGTAGCTGCTTCATATGTATCTTTAATGTATCGTATCGGTAGCTGCTTTATATGTATCTTTAATGTATCGTATCGGTAGCTGCTTCATATGTATCTTTAATGTATCGTATCGGTAGCTGATTTATGTGTCTTTAATGTATCGTATCGGTAGCTGCTTCATATGTATCTTTAATGTATCGTATCGGTAGCTGATTTATGTGTCTTTAATGTATCGTATCGGTAGCTGCTTCATATGTATCTTTAATGTATCGTATCGGTAGCTGCTTCATATGTATCTTTAATGTATCGTATCGGTAGCTGATTTATGTGTCTTTAATGTATCGTATCGGTAGCTGCTTCATATGTATCTTTAATGTATCGTATCGGTAGCTGATTTATGTGTCTTTAATGTATCGTATCGGTAGCTGCTTCATATGTATCTTTAATGTATCGTATCGGTAGCTGATTTATGTGTCTTTAATGTATCGTATCGGTAGCTGCTTCATATGTATCTTTAATGTATCTTATCGGTGGCTGATTTATGTGTCTTTAATGTATCATATTGGTAGTTGCTTCATATGTATTTTCATAATATTGGAAGCTGATTCATATGTATCGTGTCAGTAGCTGCTTCACATGGGTCTTTAATGTATTGTTTCATATCGTATCGGTAGCTGC